>NC_045740.1:32895549-32933435 GCF_008692095.1 Etheostoma spectabile | reverse complement strand
CCCCCCAATTTCTTTTAAAGGGGTGATAGAATGCAAACCCAAGTTTACCTCCTCATAGTTGAATAACGACAGATTGCAGGGTAAAATGGACATACATAAAACCTCACCTTTTTCATATACAAATGTCAAAATTTGAAACTGCAGCTGAAAACGGGCGAATCCCAACAAAGCAAAAAGTTGACGTCAACTTGATGGCTGTACATTATATTGCTCTGGTCTGTACTTTTGTCACAACCCAAAATTTAAGCACAGACCACTGGTGTGAGACCAGCTGTTCTGGATGTAGGTCGCGCGCACTAGTTCAGCTGTGCGTTGCTCTGTGTACTTCCACGGGAATTACAGAGAAGAAAGTTTGGAAGTTTTTCAAGACTATTGAAAATGAACCACGGTTGTAAATGCTTCATGCTGTACAGGCAATGCTGACACTTTCTACATTTCTGTTGGCCATGTTGGGTCTTTGCTCCTCAGCTATGCTCGTTGCAAACCAACCAATCAGCACGCAGCTTATCTAAATATTCATGAACATACAATTTAAAGGAGAAAATCTTGTTTCATTTTAGGGCTATTTCACAGGGTTGCATTAGGGCGGATAGAATAGTCCCCAGGCCATTTTCAGCTCAACCAATGTTACAGACCCTGTTAGGATCCCTTAAGGAACAATGTGAAATACCCTAAATAATCATTCTATCACCCTTTTTTAAAGTTGCAACGACCCCTCTTTAAAACAGATTCAACAAAACCTCTATGAAGGTATGTAGGTGGGTATTTTTGCAGGGCTGCTTTATTAGGCTGCCTTTGTTTTAGCTAAGGTGGACCTAACAAACAGGAAACCAAGTGTGCCATTTTGTACATACGAGAGTATTACAGTGTATTTTTACAGTACTTGTTGTACTGCTCAAGATGGTGACATGTCAAGGCAGGGTCAACAGTCAAGCAGTGTAATCTGCCTGCAAGGTAAGAGCTATCGTCCGAGTGCTGATCAATCTGTGTAGAGCTGGTTTGGCAGTGTGTAAGACAAATACTATAGCTTGTAACAAGTGCTTGTCGTTTTAGGGGGAGCTCCTCTGGTCCAGCGGTGCCTGTCGGACCCTGGAGCTGGCATTCCATCAGCCATCCATGAAAAGGACTTCAGAAAGTATTGCCTTGGTGAGGATGCAAATGAATGCACACATTCCAAAACCTCGAATGAATATCAGACTTGTCACTTTTGAATACAGTTACTTCCTGTTTTCTGTTTATTCTTTTACAGACACATTACTAACAGCGTTTTCCCTGCCGTTATAAGTCTTAGCTAAATAAATGTGAAATGCGGAAAAGGTTAAAAGGGATCACACTAATTAAAAAAACTTCTCAGATCAAATGATTTTAGTTAATCTTTTTTTGTGAGTTTAAGCTTTTTGATTTTTATTTATTTATCTGCTCTAGCTTTTCCATTCTAGACATAGAAATGGTGATGATAATAATGGTTAAAAACATGTGTGAAAAAACAACAGTGTATATATCCGCACCTTAGTCTTCCACAAACCAAGTGAAAACACATTGAAGTCAACAATAATTTTTTAAAGAACTAGACTAAAACGGTTTCTGGCCTTCATATCATATATTTATATCACATCATATATAACCTGACAGTGGCCAGGGGGGCAGGTCTGATGTCAGGTAATAAGACTTGTAAAGTTCTTAATAAGAACAACTAGTGCCAGCATCCCATTAAATAGGAATTCATAGCCATCTACAAGCACAGTGCATTCTCCCATCACATGTGCAGCTCACACTACTGCCAGCACTAATACGCTGTGAGACCCAAAGGACTACATATATACTGGATGTCCACAACCAGCCTTAGGGCCCAACATGGGTGTGTAACCCCAAGCCAATAACAGAACAGGTTGTCCAGCCCTCTTAAATCCCAAGTGAAGCGCTGCATTCACTCATAATCCAGCAGTGCTTTTTTTCGTTGCTTCCTCTCTTCATTCATTTTTTTAACTCACTTGTCCACTGCTGTGCTTTAAATCTCTCTCTAGGCCAACTTTAAAATGAGTTAACAAACATTTAGGTATACTCATTTAATATTATGCTTTTAAGCTAAGTTTTAGAGTCATGCTTGGAGTTCGATCTGCTTTATATACAGAATATATGTACCTAATATAATTTGTGTACATGTCAATGGACAGCAAAAGTCCTAAAGCAAAGTACGCAAACCATACTGCTGTATTATATAGTAAAAAAAATATATATAAATTGGGTGTCGGCTAAACACACATTTTGATTGGGATAGTGTTGCCAATTTTAAATTTAAATTTGACTTTTTCAATTTGTTGGAAAGTGAATTGCTATAATTATTTTTCTCCAGGGGAGGGAGAGTTTAATCAACGACTGGAGCGTTTCAAAGTGCCAGTCTATCAGGCTGGCCCACCCCCATCACCGAGCTCTGCCGACCCCTCGCCACGGACCCGCTCCAACTTTGTGTGTGCCATTCAGCAGAAACTCCACGGCACCCCAGCATCTAGCTCCAAGCAAGCTTCTCGCATGCGCCAGGTTGGTTCAGGGCTTTGTTCATTGAAACTTATTAGCAGTACCTAAATTACATGAATCCACACCATTCTAGCTCTCCAAGTTCTTCTTCTTAGATGGCCAAATAAACTCAGGAGCCTGGTGATATAAATTTACAAACATAAATTATTTGTAAAACGTTATTTCTGTGAATCTTTAAATGTTAAAATCTTTCTAAACTAAAGCTACCAGCATGTGCATTACCATTAATTATATGAACATCCAAATCAGTGAATTGCTTTGTACTTTTTTTGTCTGACACGTGACATGGTTTCACTGATCAGGAACGGGAACAGGAGTTGAGCCAGTTGCAAATCCATCCAATCAGTGAGAATGCCTGGCTGAAAAGGAGCAACTCGGATCCCTCGTTATCTCAGGTGGGTTTGTGATCATGGATCATGATATGTTGCATGATATTAAAGTAGATGTGGTTGATTGTGCTCAGAAATATAGATAGACGAGAACAAACTCACTCAATTTTTTTTTTTTTTTATGGAAGAAGTGGCTATATTCTTCAAATACCAGGCAGTTTCATTCTTGAATTGCCATTAAAGCGATATTTTGCTTTACAATTGCAGTGTTTAGAACTGTCTTTGGCTTCCCTCTGTGGCGTTCCACTGAAAACAAAAAAAGGTCACAAAGAGTTGGATCAACCAAGTATCCCTTTAAATGACATATGATAGTTATTATATTTCCAAATAGGATGTCCTCTTTGGCTGGCATACAGTATGTTACAGATCAAAAAAAGCTCCTATTGTAAGTTGTTTTTTTGTGTGTGGATGTAATGTTTTGTTTAGTGAGCAATTTCCCAAGTTGTTGGATTTTCTTACACACCAGTTTCTGTAAACATTATCAGAGATGGACCCCTCCTGGCCCCTCAACTAACTCCTCCTGGGTTCCTAGATCTAGAGGGAGAGTTCATTGGCCTCCTATGCAGCCCTGGGATGTGAGTCTGTGACCAAATAACCCTCTTTGTGGTCACGTTTGTGCTTTGACATATGACCAATACATGGAGCCACCAGAATGGGTAGTATTGATTTGGGCAGTAAGAAGCATTCAATTGGATGGAACAGAACAAGGCAAATATCAGCATGCAGAGTATACAGAAGTATACTACTTTTGTTGGCAGAGTTGTTACCCATTTACGTGGCTCCAGAGGAAGGAAGTTCACTTTTTAAATGGTGCACATATTTAAGTCTGGTCTGGTGTGGTTTCGGGGAAATTGGGTACTCAAAGGATTATCTTTTCCCTTCACACGTCATGACCAGTAGAGAACCTTAACGTCTAATTTAAGATAAACATTACAAGTTAATTAGATTCATGTATTTTGTTGAAATTAAATCACCCCTGTAATGCACAGGGCAAACTATGTATTACATAGTCACCTCGGAGGTGTTTGTAAATGTGTATTTTGACTATTCATCTTAACTCCACCTTGTCATTAATTGCTCTACTCCACTGTTTTTTGTTTTTTTTGTCACTCAGGGTTTGCAAGTTTTGAGTTTTAATACGTTGTTTTATTTGCTTGTGTGCTATAAGTTTCTGCCCTTTTTATTTTTACACAGTTTCTCTGGTTGTTGGGCACATGACCTTTTAAGTTTTTGTTGCATTCACTTTGATTACATTACAATATTAAACATCAAATAAAGATATTGTTGCTTCCAGCAGATAGATGATGATGCTGAGATGAAAGATGGCAGCTTCATTGAAGCTCCTACATCATGTGCAAAGAAGCAATCTTCAGATGGGAAAGGTAAGACTTTTGACCACAAAGTGGCTTTGCCTCATACTGTCCTCATCAACACATTTTGTTTTTATAGTTTAGAGAATTAGGTCAATACACACCAGGACCTAGCAATAGATGTAGGAATGTCCTTAACGGATCTACTGCCTAGTGCCTACTGTTAAAATAGTAATATCCCTCCCAAACATTCATGCAACTGATCCACATTTGCGTACAACTCTAAAAAAGAATTGATGTGTAACCTGGGTTTAACTGCCACAATTAATAAGACAGAAAAAGTGTGATTTGTGCACCCCTATTTTTTTATAGGAGTCAGAATAGTCTTTCTGCTAGTGGAAGTACATAAATAGCAGCCAGTACAAAGAGAGTTGGCACACATTTCTTTAATTCAGTCCTTGCATTTGCTGTTATGTTTTTGTCAATTTGTGTTGTGTTTTTCACAAATGTACATGTATGAAACTTTGGTAGCCTAGTATTAAGATGTAAGACTACTTATTCAACAGGTGAAAGGGCCCCCAGTGACAGTGAAGCATCTCTAGAGAGTAAAATCTCTGAGGGGCAGCAGCACATGCAATGCAAGAAGCAAAATGCTTATCGAGGGGATGCCATCAGAGGGGATAAAGAGTACAACGCTTCAGTTGCAAATGAAGAGAAGCAGCTAGGGAGCCAACGACCACACACCCAGACTGTATTGAAATTGTCTTTTAGCGAGGATCAGACTTTCTCCAGAGCACCTTTTGGAGATGAGCAAAGCTTGCTAGAATCAACTCATGAGTCAAACATGAAGGACACAGTTAAGGTTTCCACAGTAGTTGAACAGGAAAAGTTTGAGGTGTTTTCATTTGAAGAAATTGACGGTTCTATAAACAGTGAAGAGGGAATTGAGCCCTCAACAGATGAGGAGTTAAGGTCGTGGAGATATCCTCAAGACAAGGTGTGCAATGAGGAAAATGTGTCTGTTAAAGAGGAGAAAAGGGAATGTGAATTATCAAGAGTGGAAAAGGAGACTAGAGTCAGTGTTTCAGATCATAGTGAACCATTGGACACCCAGGAGGGTGAATGTGAATTGGGCGATGCTTCTGCTGAGATTGCTGGCTCCTCTGAAATGCAAGAAGATAAGAAACCTAGACCTGACGCGGATGGGTCCGAAAGTTGTTTAGATGCCTCTGTGAAACACCAATCTAATTTGAACACAAAGTCCTGTGAAGGATTTACTGCAATGAAACTAAACCAGAAAGACACAAGAGAATATACCCATAGGAAGGATATGAGGCAACAGTCAAAGGAGATACAGAAGGTCAATACAAAAGAAGACATGGATCTCAAATCAGACAGAAGAGGCCCGAGTACCAGAGTGAAACAACCAAAAGCATCTCCTCTTGCAAATGTTGCTCTAAAAGAAACACAGACAGTGTACACAGAATTTGAAAGAAATATCGAAGATTTAGCAAAATCTAAGGTAGAGGCTGAATCATCAGACATTGATGGAAATGATGGAGGTCAGAGTTTGACAGAGGTCCGGGTGTCAGATCACCTTTTGGAGAGACAGGAAATGGAGCAAGATGCAGTAGATGATAAGCAGGCTGTTGTAGATGGGCTGACAAGAAAAACTCTCAAGGCAGAGGGTGGAGAAAGCTCAAAGAAAGTCACTTTTGTCCTGGTGCCTGAGCTAATCAATGACTCAACCCTGTCTGAGGCCAGTACCTCCATGGAGTCCAGGACAGAGATAAGTATGTCAGGTGAGATCAGTAACAAGGTGTAGGTCTGAGCTCTTGACGACACATTGGGAGAAGTCAAGTGGGTGAAATAGTTTGTTGGTAGGACAAAAATCACTGGTAAATACTCAGTTCTTTCTAAGAGCAGCATGTTTGCGAAATCACTGGGTGGCTAAAGGTTTGAACATGCTTCTTCACACTGCACACAACCAAATATGCACACATAGTGTTCGCAGAAGTTTGTATGGGTATTTCTCTTTTACTTGAACATAATCAGAAATAATGTGTATAATCTATATTTTTTCATCTTAAGTGTGTTGGGAAGTACAAGTGGAGAGGCCAATATGGGGCCATAAGAAAGATTGGTATTACACACATGCACTAAATGGGTCTGGGCATGAACCTGAAACATAACAATTGTTGGGGACCTCAGCAGCCATCTACCTATTTGTTTTAGAAAGTGTTTTATCCGTTAGTGAATGTCTTTTTCGACAGATGCTGAGCTGAGCTCTCACGATGAGACCAACACCGCTGATATGATTGACCAGATGTTCGAGGAGGTGCTGGACTATGCTGGAAGGATGGAGGAGAAGAGGGTGAATGAAGACACTGAGGACCACGACAGTGGCATTGGCGTTTTCTCTGGAGACAAAGAGAAGCTGGACACTGAGTCCGAGAAGGAGAAAAGTGAAGAAGACAGGGAGTCAAAAGCAAAAGAGTGTGACGAGAGCAAGCAGCTTGAAAGCAACGGTGATGAGCTGCTGACTTTTCCTAGCAGCGGCATCCTCTCTCCTCTCAGCAGGTCTGTAGAGGCTGTGGTCACCCCTCTGGTAAGTCCTATTTATAACTGAGTTGTCCATAAAGGAGCTCCCTTTAGGGGAGCTTTCTGATAAATTCACAACCTGTGAAAATATATAATCTTCTGTATTCCACCAACAGCGACTGGCAGCGAGCCAGGAATCTAATCCTCCCTCTTTGGTCTTGACTCCAGAAGAGACTAACACCCCTCTTGCTGAATCTGCTCCTCTATACAGGTGATAACATCCTAGGCAAATTCTGTTTTGGAATAAACCAAGATTAAATTCTGTCTTGAATCATCATTGTCTTTTGCCAGACAACACTTCCTCAAGCTATATATTGTTATTGTATTGTTATAAGGTTATATTGTTAACATCCTTAATTTGGCTTGTTCTGTGATTTACAGTATCGATGCTTACCGCACACAAAGACAAAAAAAGCTGCCCACCATTCAGAGTGTCACTCCAGGGGTTCAGAGACAAGCTCCAGAGAAGTCCCAACCTCAACCCTTTGTCAACACCAAGAAGAAAATTGCGGTGTGTGTGTAGCACTGTTTACAATAAAAAGAACCTATTAACTGTTATTAATCCATTCATTTCATAGTAGGTCAATCAGTATTTAGGAGGAGATCTAACTATGTTTACTTTTATTACATGATATTTAGTCTAGGTTGACGACGTTTCACTTCCAAGATTGTTCAGGTGCCTGATGTCCTTAATTTTCGTCCGGAAGTCCGTCCCCTTCCTCTTTCTCTGTGTCGGCATTCTAACCTCTGGTGGATTTCTGAGGACTATGTTTACCTGGTCCTCAGATCTCTGCTGGGTAAATCCAGCTAGATAGTTAGACTACCTGTTTAATCTGAGTTTTCTCTCACACGACTAAAACAACTTTTGAACATACACATGTTCCACCAAAACAAGTTCATCCCAAGGCTATTTTTACCGAGGCACCGTCAATGGCCCAATCCCAAAGTCCGGGCTCACACCCTTTTCCATGAGTGTGCATCAATGCAAACGTCCCTAAAGAGAATTACCCATAGTTCAAAGCGTTGTGGCGTTTACTGCAGAGACCATAGGGAAATCCGGAAATTACAAAGGTAAACAACAGCAGGACCACAAAGCGGGACGGACCTGTTGTCCAGCTTGTAAGACAAGAGTTTGAAACATTTGGAATCAGGCTGCCGTCTCCTGGGCCTTGGCCGTGTGTAAAGCAAGAAACTTAAAATGAAAATACCCAAACCGGCAAGTGTCAGCAAAATCTTATTAAACGTTGCCATGGTAACATGTGATCTTTTGAAGTGCTGTCCCAATCCCATTTATACCTAATGTGAGCCCATGTGGCCTCATCCACTCACTCACTTAGCACCTGAGATCAATTGAGTCTGTAGTTCTTAGTCCTCAGGGCTCAATTTGGGATTGGGCCATTGTATCCAGTGCTTAGCGACGCCCAAGATGATTGTGATTGGTTTAAAGAAATGCAATTAAACCAGAGCCCATTTTTGTCCCACTCCCGGAATGCTGTGTGGACTAGCCAGACCTTCCTTTTGCAGCGCTGTGGAGGAAGGTCTGGCAATACGAGACCACATGCTATTAATCCAGTCAACTTTAAATGTAAACTGCAACCACAACCTTGCATATTGCCCTGTGTTTGTCCAGGCTCTGAATGAAGAAGCAGGGAAGCTGCAGTCTGTGATCAGCCAAACCCTGCAGGCTCTGAGCTGCTGTACTGATGAGGAGCATGGACGTGGCTCGCTGGAGGAGGCTGAAGCTGAGAAACTGCTGTTGGTCTCCAGTATGTACAACAAGATTTTTGGTTTATAGGTCCTATGACATACTGCTTTTTGGATTCACTTATATAGGCCTTTGTGGTCCCCTAATACTATATTTGAAGTGTCTTTTATATAGACCTTAGTGGTCCACTAATGCTGTATCTAAAGTCTCTTTTATATAGACCTTAGTCGTCCCCTAATACTGTATCTGAAGTCTCTTTTATATAGACCTTAGTGGTCCCCTAATACTGTATCTGAAGTCTCTTTTATATAGACCTTAGTGGTCCCTAATACTGTATCTGAAGTCTCTTTTATATAGACCTTAGTGGTCCCTAATACTGTATCTGAGGTCTCTTTTATATAGACCTTAGTGGTTCCTAATACTGTATCTGAAGTCTCTTTTATATAGACCTTAGTGGTCCCTAATACTGTATCTGAAGTCTCTTTTATATAGACCTTAGTGGTCCCTAATCCTGTATCTGAAGTCTCTTTATATAGACCTTAGTGGTCCCTAATACTGTATCTGAAGTCTCTTTTATATAGACCTTAGTGGTCCCCTAATACTGTATCTGAAGTCTCTTTTATATAGACCTTAGTGGTCCCTAATCCTGTATCTGAAGTCTCTTTCAAAGAGACCTTAGTGGTCCCTAATACTGTATCTAAAGTCTCTTTCCTGAAATTCATCCTTGGTGCAGAATTACAGCCACTAGAGTCCCACAATAAGCTTTCCTTAGGATGTGCTATTTCTGTTTCTTATTTCTTTTTGTGTTGCTTATTATTTTGTAATGTATTGTCTGTTTTAGGTGAGAAACGCTCTGCCCTTCTGGCCGAGGTGGTCAGACTGAGGGAGGAGAGGAACTCAGAAGATGCAGCAGAAGAGGACAAGGAGGATGTTTCCCAGCAGGCCTGCAGAGGGACTGTCGCCATCACAAACATTCAGCTGCCTCTTAAGGTGGAATTTGTGTGCTCCTCACACAACCGCACAGGTAGCACATCAAGGAAACATTGTTACTACTGTTTTTATTTTTTGTTTACATTTTTTAACTTATAATAAAGGCAAACTGAGCAACATATCTCTAAAAAAAACAATTTAAAGACTCATACAAAGGCAGTTACTATGTACAGATACCCTGTCCTCTTCCTGAATTTGATAAATAGTAGAGAAAATATTTTGGTGATAGAACATTTTTAGACCAAGGATTTATTTGCTTGGACTGACAACGCGACGCAACTGTTAAAGAAAGGGATTTAAGCATACCTAACCAATTAAACTGACCAACGTGCATCTTTTTTGTGACCAGACTACAAAGCAACCCCAGAGTTTTCAAACCAAAACCAAATTTCTCAGTTTTAGAGGCTCTACATCAACAAAGTAGTGTGGAGGCAAGACTTAAACGTGTAGTATAGATTTAGCCCGATTAGAAACACCAACCAGCAATTGCTGCTTAGTATACCTTTTAACATCATGATGCATTTGTGTGGTGTCAATTAAAACCTATTTTAAAATTCAAGGCTTAACATAATTGTAGTGAATGACATTAAAAGGATTTATTTCTTTGTGTAATTTTCTTTCTTCTTTTTTCTTAGGTCGGCCGAGTCACTACTTTTTTGTGCTGATCCGCTACGGGCCCTGCAACATTGTGGCCACCCCGCTGGCCACGGCTGCTGATGCTCAGAATGGAGACACCATCTCCTTCCCTACCTCTGTCACTCTGTAAGCTGGTTTGTGGTACTTCTTTTGATTAATCTAATGCAGCAAATTTGTACCAGGAACAGTGCATTTACATCTTGTTTTCTTTTTCTGAATTGACAAATGTTTTTGTTTTGTAATAAAACCCATGGACATCACTCTGCAAAACCGTTGGGTTTCTTTTTATATATCTTTGTTAAAAGATTAATAAATGGTCACATCCAGGCAACTGTAGGACACTCTTTTTCCATTGGTTTCATGCGCTGGTTCTAAAATACATTTTGCTCACTTGCCCTTTGGGTTTGAAGATACTTATGACTGTGTCAGTGTGATCATTCCAGTGGGAATGTATAGATTATTGCATATAATATAGTTTTGTCTCCTTGATATTTCAGGAAGGATATCCGCTCACACTTTGAGATTGATGTGGAAGTCTACAGTCTGGTGAGACAAAACATTTGACATTTTAACGTACAGTTCTTAATTACCTATTCATTCAAATACTAATTGGAATAAAAGCATTGAATAACAAAGGGTTTGGAGTTCCAGAAGATTTATTTTCTCCGTTGTAACCTATGTTCCCTAACACTGATGCATGGGGGTATGCCAGTATTGTGACAGAAATGTGCGCTTTGCTGTTTGCAAAGGTGAGGTAACTGAAGAGGATTGTTTGCAATCATGCTAGTTGTCTTAATAAGTCGTTGGGTGCATTGAGCATTGCAGCGCACTGCTAGAGCTGATGTCATTTGTGGATTTCAATATGTGTCTGTTTGTGCCATCTAGTCCCACACTTCAGCTACTAACTGCAGCATGGACCGGACCACCACCAAGTCTCGGGTAAGTCGGTAGGCCAAATAATGAGCAGGTGTTTATTCATCAATGACAGTCTAATTCATTTATGTTGTCTTTATTTACTCAGGTCACACCAAGAAAGCTTCTGAACACTATCTCAGTGAGTATCCAGTTTTTATTTAATTTACATTTATTATCGTGTGTGTGTTGCTGTTTTTTACCTCACCTAAAGTTTTTCTTTTTCACAGAGAGCCAGTAACAGTCAAACATGTAAGTTGAGTTTTTTTGTTGGTCCATATTTGTTATAGTACAAGGAGGCTGGTTGTCCCCCCGTTTAACTTATCTCTACACTCAACGCTCTGGAGTGAATGCTGGTAAATGTTTAGAAAACCTTTTTGGAGCCTGTTCGTTTTTACCAAATAAACTTAATGGCCATAACAGTCATGCATATTGCTGACTGAATTTTTATGAGTTTTTATTCTGCGCTTCTTTGTCTTTCAGCTGGTGCTCTTCCTGCTCTCAACACTCGTCGCTCCAGCAACTTTTGTCTGGTGGGCTCTCATAAGATCACCTTAGCCTCACTGGGACACAGCAAGTTCCCTCTGGATAAGGTATGTCCCTTCTGGATATCTGAGAATTAATTGTTGAGAAGGGATGTGTACACTGTCTGGCCCAGAAGATTGTCTGCTGGTGAAATATGTACCGTTTATAGCAGTTTTGTTAGAAGGATTGTTGAATAACTTTAATAGTTAAAACCAGTAGAAACTACTGCAAACTTTCAGTTATCCAAAACAAGTCCCAGCCATGTCAACTTGGATATCTTGTCAGTTTAGCAAGTAAAAAAATAACACTTCATAAATGCAGTTTGGATTCTTCTGTAAGTACACACATGTACATTTTAGGGTAATTGGTAATTGAATGATGGCATTCAAAAAGGAAAAGCATGGCAGTAGTAACGCATCCACGGTCACCAGGGTTTGCACCTTTCTGTGCAATTTTTCACCTCCAGCACTGACTGACCAGAGAAGAAGCTCAGTGATACGGGCACCACTTCTCACCCCTTTGGTGCTTTCATTATTCTGTTAGAGGTTTCTACACATGGGTGGTCTCACTGGTGATGTAACTTTCTGTCTGCCTCCCTCCCTCCCCCTCTCTCTGTTTTGCTTCCTCCACTCAGATGAAACTCGAAGGCAAAATCAGGAAACTGCTGGGAGATGAATTTCAGGAAAAGGTTTCACTCATCCATGACACTGCCCTTTGCCTCTGACCGGTTCCCTCTGCAAAAACTAACCTAGACTCTGAATCAAGACTTTAGTCATACAAATTAACCACAACCTCAATCTTGATAGTATTTGCATTACAACCCAAATCTAGCTTTTCAATCTAATCTCAAAACTCAGTAAATTGTTTCTCTGCATCATTTCATTTTGGATTACATGAGGTCCTAGAGGGAAATGGCAGCATAGAAACTACACTTTTAATCAATTATCAGTAGTTTACAGTCATTTCAGTCCAAAATACAGTATGCACCGTGGTGTATCTTGTGAAAAGTTGTTGGATTTCAGGTAGCCAACAAAAGCATGTTGGAATGAAATTCTTAAAACACAGTTTTCTGCTTCATGCTTCTCTGCTGCTTTTCTGTTTCTTCTTGCTCCACATCTTTTTCCACATCATAACCAGTTTAACCGTGTGTCCCCTGCCTCTCTGGACTACAGGTGCCTTTTCTCTCACCTCTAGAGGGCAACATCTACCTGCAACTGGACAGCGAAGGCCACTCTAATGTACAGCACCAAGGCTTCCTGGTCAGTAATGTGATGTTGCTTATGTTCAAAACAGCTCTCTGGATTTGTTTATTTGATGCTTCTACCCAAATCAAATTACAGCAAGTGCATTCAAATGTGGGTACAACTTCAAGAAGTTGAAGAATCATGCAAGCACAACAACTTCATCAAATTTGCCAATCTACTTCAAGTGTTACATTTACAGACATATGCATAATATTATACATTGTATATACATGATATTTTTATTTTATAGGCCAAGGTGCAGCCCAGACTGCAAACAGTTGTGACCTTCTAGAGTGGTAGGTAGCTGGGCTCCCTTTGTAGGTAGTAGATTGAGATTTGAGTGTAGTGGATGTAGAATGGGTTGAGTCATTCACAGCACAACAGTGCTACCAAAGACCAGTGTCTTGAATCATATTTTAGCTGCAATTGGTAGCTGGCAAACAGGTCCTGGTGTAGTGTGGAGAACTTGAGTACGTTTAAGACCAGCTGGCTCATATAAGCAAATCAGCCAGGGGCTAGTTTCAGTAGTATATGCGTGAGACGACCAGAGCATGGACCAGGCCATGTATCCTCCGGGTGATGTAGAGATTGAATCTGCAGGAACGAGTTAGCGCTAGGATGTTTGCAGCAAAAGACAGCTAGTCATCCAGGGTCCTGACAGTCCGAGTCGAGGGACACTACAGATTATTCAGAAGTGTTGAAGAGGTCACCGACAGGAGATGCCTTTCTTGAAATGAAGAGTTGCTCAGTTTTGCCAAGGTTCAGCTTCACAACAGTTTTTTACTAATCAAAACCGATAGGACAGACCTTTTTAGGGCCGCAACCAAGTTTTTAATTAATAAAATGTCAGAAGATGGTAAAAAATGTTGATCAATGTTTCCCAAAGCCCAAATGATCCTCAAATGTCTTTTGTCCAAAATGCAAAGATACTCTATTTACTGTCCCAGAAGAGTGAAGAAACTAGAACATATTCACATTTGAGACGCTGTATTCAGAGAAGTTTTACTTTTTTATTTTCATTAAATGACTCAAATTGATTATCAGAATAGTGCGATTAATTTAATAATTGACAACTAATTGATTAATCTTTGCAGCTATCAACCTTTTCCCATAGATGTATTAAAACAGATGTTTCAAACTGCATTTTTGCTGGTTTTACTTCCCTGTTTTTTTTTATGGATCTGTTTCCAGACGATGTTTGAGATGATCAGTGGATACGGTGTGTGGCATCGCAGATATTTTGTTCTGGTTGGATGCCAAATGGACTACTGGAACCACCCCAATGACAAAGAAACTAAGGTATGGATAGTCTAAAAGACTGAGTTGCAGACTAAGTCACCAGGTTACTTTTTTACAGCTTTAATTCTGTCTTCTGTTTTAACCTCCCAGGAAGCAGAGGGCAGCATTTCTCTGTCCAGCTCCCCCTTTCAGAGTGTGAGGCCTGTGAAGAGGGACTCATGTGCTCGACCTTTCACCTTTGAGCTGGTGAGCAACATCGAACAGCAGCAGGACTCCAGCCAGGACGCCTTGGCCAGGTAAGGTTAAATAAAAGTGAAACGCTGTCAAAAATGAGATCTGTGGGAGGGAAGTGTAAATACACTAAAATTATTTTAGTTTTATGAGAGCCTCAAAGCACGTCTCAGGATTCTTTTTTTTATGATGTTTTTTGTGTTAATGGATAATAAACAACTTACTTTCCCTCTGAAATCCAGACCTACTGTTTTGTTAAGGCACAGATTGTTTGAAATTGCAAATCTTGGCCAATCTAGAGTAAGACTCATTTATAATGACAACCTGTTTAAATGTATTTGGCAGTTCTGTTTACAGTAAGCACGAAAGCATGTTGCTTTTCTGGCTGCAGCCAGCTAATGATGTCACAAAGGGTGTTTTACTTTTGACAGTTGATGGAAAACGCCTTCTGTGACATCAGTAATTGGGCTGTGTCTAGAAATGAATTAACACCCTCTACACTCTTTTCTATCACGTTTTACATTGTGTGCCACTGGATGGGGTCTTAATTGGGAGGAAAAAGTACAGAAAGCATCATTAGTTGTTTTGTCCTCTATTTTACTGTAAGTTTACCACAGTAGGACACTTTAATACTCAACTGTTTTAACAGACTCCGTAGCGTCTATAACAGACATGTCTGGCTTCTTTAACTGTTCTTACAATGCTGATGGATGGTCTTCTTCTTCTTCAGGTGTTGGTTTTCAGCTGACACCAAACTGGAGGGATTGGACTGGATGGAGAAACTCAGTCAAGCTCTTTTGGACTTTCACACATGGAACCGAACATCAGCAACCAAAACAGCGAGTCAGCAGTCCAACACGTCCATCGGTGCGACCCTGAGGGAGAGCATACTGTAACTACATTACTAAGCCAACATATCTACTCAGATTTGATCTCAGATAGTTTCTGTTGCTTCGGATCCATGCAGTCACTGTGTGAGCAGCTTTCATGTTGCAGGTAGATGACCTGACGACAGAGTTTAGATTTCAGTTGCTGCAAGAGATCAGCGTTGTCTTTATAGGATCTGATTTACAGTCAACTAGGCAAAACGTTACACATCTCACATAGAATTTTCTTTTTGGGAGGCATCTTTTTGATTTTCATACTATTGTTTACTTCTTTTAATCAGAATCCAATCATTACTGTTGGTTTTCATTTTTTTTCTTTTATTTGCTCAGTAACAGTTGCCATTTATTGTCGTGATTTTGTGGAAAAAGGTTTTATTTTAAGTTTTTCTGTGGCAATCAGCTGCTTTAGCCTTTTGCTGGCAATATTTGGTCACTTTCCTTAGCTAAGGTGAAATTTGTAGCTTATGTTTTTGAGATTATTTACTCATGTATTTAGAATTAAACTGGAAGGATAACGATTTAACTAGATTATATAGACACTAATAAATGTTGAAGACTCTACTCCGCTAATCTACAGTAAGAATGTATTTGAAATAGAAGGAAACCCTACAAATCATAAAGCTATAGAAGGAATGCTAGCTAGTGTTGGAATGGTAGCCTTTCGTACTCGTACAGACAGACACTATCTGATTCTGTTGGGTAAAAAGGTTTTTGATCATCTGGCCCGACAATCTATATCTGGTGGAAGCAGGATTTTGTTCCACTGAAGCAAAAGATATTTGAATGTAATGTCCAAATATCTGGAGTTTCACTTCCTACCCAGTGGCTTGCAGTGTTACCTTATATTCCTAACTACTACATAATTTGGGTTACTGCACATAAAAAAACATTAACACATATGTAAAAAAAAAAACGACTAATATACGTGTAATACAGTGGATGAGAGAACTGGTGAGGGAAGAGAGGGGACTGTAGTGATGCTGCTACAATGAATGTAGTCTGTTCTGTCTGATGTCCTGTTCTTTTCCATGTATTTCCACCAATTAGTCTGTAACTTTGTTATAAATGTTTTTCATGTGAACTCTCATTCTATGCACTTAATCAAAGGTACCAATTAAATAAATTGATTTGAAATGGCTACAACAACAGTTTACATTTATGGACTTATTATGAACCAATCAGCCTGGGGTTTGTATCCAAGTGCTGGTACAAAGGCTAGTAAGTCTAATTTATGACTCACTAACATTAGATAATATCCTGTTGATACTTTTAATTAATTAAAACCTTTAAGTTGAAATCAGTGCGCAGATTTTGAACAAGTGTCCCAGACTAATAGATTGAATCGGTTTAAATACTTCCCATCCCTCACCACACTCTTCTCCTGTACAGGCAGTTAAATGCACATATAAAGGAATGTAAGTGTGGCTGGTGAAACCCTAGACCTGCTATACATACGGAGCCTGGGAGAGTCTCTGGCAGGAAGGCAGCTCAGGTCAGGAATGTCATACAGGAAGTTGTCTAGAATTAGACTTCCTGTTCGTCCCATAGCTCCTATGGGTGGAGGCGCTGCTGGGTGTTGCAGACCAAGGTGATAACAACAACGGGTGTGGGGGGCAAGACATACAACTGTGTTAAAATCAGCTGTTAACAGAATTAGTATACCCTGGGGGGTGGTACAGTATGCTGAATTTTGGGTTTGGCTGGCTATATGGCAGTAATCTATGTACAGTATGTTTATTGCACATGGAAACATGTTAATTATGCACATCCATTTATTAAAACCCTAATCAAAATGTCAACATTTTCATTTGTCCAGTTTTTTGGTGACTAGATTTGTTGAAATGTTGATCTTATGATGGTGCTAGAGAGCAGCAGGTAACCATCGTCTGGAGACAGAACATCGCAGTTAAATTTCATATCTATGTGACCAGCAGTTGGCAACACAGTGTCCTCTGCATCAACTGTTGAATGGACATTGTTAAAAGGAAAAAAAAAAAAAAAGTCAAGTTAGTGTCAATTGTCTGGATGTTAGACTTCCTCTCCAACTCTGGTTTCATCCTGCAGGACAGCTGTGAATGCCGGTTGTTGTTAGATTTACAGCAGAGGGAGAGACTGAGCAGCCAGCAACACAACGGTGGAAGAAACTCCTGACTGCACTGAGCCTCGCTGTCGGTGTGACCAGACTAGAGAACAGCAGGTCAGCGGCCTTGTTGTCCTTAGCAATGTGGTCCCACCCTGACAGGAATACATTCTGCACAACATCCTGGTGTGTCAACCTCTGCTCTGTTCTTTAAATGGCTTTAAAGGAAATTGTTTCTGTGTGGCAAATATACAAGACATGGTACTGAGGTGGGTGGCCTTCTTAGTGTGACTGACAAATGCAACCACCTTGACAGAAGGAAGACAAACACAATACCAGTATGGACCCTTTGGTCTGTTTCCACACATTGATCAACAAAAGGTTTTTGGCATTCTCTAGTGCAATGCTCTTACACAGTGATTATAATAAAGGACTATAAACATTTAAAAACCACAGATTCATATTTTATTTTAGCCTTTCCATCTGAATTGGATTCCATCCATGCATAAAATACACCTTGCGTTTCATTTGTTGTTAAAATCAGCAAAGATTTTATAATAAAATATGATCAAACAAGATGGGAATTTTGAGACAGAAAGCATAGTGACAAATTCATCTCCCCAGTCTGCAGTTCCCCTCAGCATGATGGAGGGTTTTTCTGTCTTTATGCCTAATGCTTTGGTTGTATGGTCCAAAACTTGATAAATTTGATTTGCTCTCTTTATTCTCATTGTTGTTTCCAGTTGCAAAATCACATAGCGGAGCATTTAGCAGCTAAAGAGCCAGTTCTTATTTCCCAGGGGTTGTTGGAGACCAAAACAAAAATATGGGTAGGGGGCTTTTGGACTTTCACTTATAAGGTGACCAGAAACACAACTTTAAATAGATGCTATTGTTGCTCCCTATCTGCTGGATGTGTTTGTTGGAAATTTACCATATCAACTTATAAATAACATAATAAAATGTTATTGTGTATTCATATTAGTGTATAGATATATTAGTGTGTAGATTTTATAAGTAAGTCATAAGCAGAGTCCAAAAAAAATATTAACTGTCGAAGGATCTTTCTTTAAAAAACGTAAAACATAAGGTTCCTTCCAAACCAAAATAACTTTCATACAGTCCCTTAACATACAACGCATACCGATCACATCCCACTCAAGCTTTCTCAAAGTCCGCTCTTTCACAATTGTCTCCCTTATTCAGATTAAATTTGGTATTTAAAGGTAGCTCACAACACATATCCTAGAATTGCATAAGGAAATATGAAGTGCAGCACTGAAAGATGTTTGCGTGTTTGTGTTGGCTCCAGCCACGGGGCCACTTGGCACACTCCTTGCTGTGTTTTGAAGAGATCCGGGAAGTTTGAAGGCATAAACAGGGCAGCCAGATCACAGGACTTAACAAACAAACTTCCCTCAGTGGTAGTAGCTGGCGCTGGTCAAACAGCTGCAGAGGATCACAGAGGGTCAATGACACCGTCTGCTTTTGTTTTAGTGGAAGAGTTCAACACACTTATTTCAGCATCGACAACAGAGCCACAAGTTACTTGGTGTTAAAAAGAGAAAAATGCCTGGCTTAAATCATCTGCTGACACCTGTAACGTGCCTTCCAATGAAGGAACCACTGACTCCATTAGTCCTGTGCTCCTATGGGATCTCTTCTTTTTGTGGGCTAATGACTTATGCATCACACAACGTTTCTTCCTGTAACTGTGTGTTTAATTGGTTTCCCTTTACAAGTTCAGGAGACTCTTCGACTCCCAAGAGGTTTTGTAGAACAATATGTCCACTTAACCCCCCCCAGCCCCTTTCTGCCACCATCTGGATTGTTTTCCTGGTCTCTCTCTCTCTTGTTGCTGTTAATGTGGAAGAAAAAAAGTCATAAATACTTAAACATGAAAACTATTTAAAATATGTTTTCTAATTCTATCAGCACACTGTCTCAAGTTGACTGTAGACATACAATTTTTTTTTTTACACTTGTTTTTGTATAAATTATACTAACCAGTTATAACATTTACTTAATTAGAATGGTTGCGATCATCATCCGATTCAGCAATAAAAGCGAATATGAGCATTTCCCAAAATGTCGCACTATTCCTTTAAATATGAAAAATTTGAGAAAACAATCCCACCTCAAGGTCCGCTTACATTGCTAGCATTCTCCAGACCTTTAAACTGCATCGCATGGCCTTCATGAGTGGGTGAAGTTCTTGCTCAGTTGTCATGGAGATGGATATTGTGACATGCAAGCTCTTTATTATCCTCTAATAATATTTACCGTCTTCTCAACAGTTCCTTGAATATAGCACATATTCCTACCCTTTCTCCCGTCAAACCCACCCCTCCACACCCTCCAGCATTATTCTCTTCCCTCTCCTCCCCCCAGCTCCCTCCCTTTCCTGTCGCCCTCTCAGCAGAGGATGTGTCTGGGAGAGAGAGTGTGTGTGTGTGAGGGAAAAGAGGAAAGCCGTCAGTAGAATGGATATGTGCCCTCTCTCCTCCACGCGTTCTCCTCCTCCTCCTCCTTTGTATCATCTCATCTCTTCTCCTCCTCCTCCTCCTTTGTATCATCTCATCTCTTCTCCTTCTTCCACTTGTCGGTCAGACGGGCGGCTGAAAACTGAACTTCAATGTCTGCAGGGGATCAGAAGAGTGGTGGGGACAAGCCAGAAGGTAACTGGATGCACAGACACACACTGTTTGCCTGTTGACAACACGCTAAAAGGCCCACACCCACTTCATCTAAAGTCTTTCAATAGCTAGGGACAAAACAAAGCTGTGCATGGCTACAGTGTTACTTGTCTATGACAAAAATGAATGAACTCTTCAAAAATGATCATCAAGTATTGGGTTTACAGTGATGCATTTGTGAGCCAGCACTTGCATTTGATTACATATTGAACAGTTGCCAGTCAGTGTCAACAAGCTTTAGTGTGACGAAGCTTCCTCCCTGAACACAGGAGCTGTGATCGGGCTGTAATCTTGAGTTTTAGTGGAAAAAATGAAAGTTTCTCTCAGATGGTTCGAATGCATTTTCAAATAGTTCCATTTGTTCCATTGGTCCATTTAGTAGTTTTTTTTTAGCTGTCAGTCATATCACACAATCTTAATCAGCAGATGGACTTTGCCCAGTTTTCACGTAATTATAGATGTTTTGATTTAAATTTTTTGTACATAAAGACTTTCTTATAAAATATGTCTATGACCACTGGGTTTGACGATCATGCCAAATGATCGAAAGCTAACAGCTACTAAAAGAACCTTGTTGTGAGGTTTTCTCAACTGCTGACAAGAATGAATGCAACTTATTATGCTATTTTCCATTTGAATGAAAATTTATAAGAGACAATTTAGTGTTTTGGTATTAAACTTCCATCAAATTGTTGCATTTTGGGGAACCAGATAAACAAAAGAATGGTGCCGCAGAGGTCGAGTTATCCTGACTTGCATAGTATCAACTCCAAACAATTAAGGATTCCACACTTTCCATAATGTAACTTAATACCATCTTTTGTGTTCCTTGTGACAAGTAAATTAACATTAACCATAGACTGTATATACAGGTGAACGATGTGTCTTCACTTCCTCTCACTCTTCAAAAGTGAAGCCAAAATATTCAAGATATGGTGCTGCCATCTTGGCGCCTTTTTTATGGCATGAAAAAACTAATAAAAGCCAAACTTATTACAAATATACGTACACTTGAGCAAACATCATAATAATAAGAACAACCTAAAATGAAAGAAACCATCTTTGAAAAAAAATTAGACATGTACCTTGATGTATTTTGTTTGGCCCTTGTCCTATCCGCTAACATGGAGGGGGCGGGGTTTGTGACCTATACTGCAGCCAGCCACCAAGGTGCGATCCAGAGCTTTTGGCTTCACTTATAACTCTATGCCTCAAACCCCGACATTAACATGTCAAATCGGAAGAGTGCATCTTTAAAAACACTGAATATCTGCATGAAAAAGCGATGCAGAAGTAGGTCTGCCGTAAGACCGGCTGAAATCCTCCATCACAACCCGAGAGTCTGCTGGTGTCCATACCAACTTTCCAATACCAGAGTACTATAGTGCAGTAATCTGTGAAGCTATTGTCCTCTGTGCAGTTGTGTTTTTTGGCTGTGCTGTTTTAGCACCAGCTTACATGACTCATCACTTTCCAGCATGTGAGCTCTATGGTTTATTGTTTTGCAGAGTTGCTGATGATGACGTTCCAGCGCTCATATTTAATGTTGGTAGGAGATAGCCGTGTCCCATGACCTCCTCTGAGACACAGACAGTCCTGTTTGTGTAATTGAGACGTCCAAACATCCACACACAAGAGTCATGAATAGCTATACTTACCAAGACTGAAACCTGAACCTTTAGTGATGACTGTTCCAATGTTGTTATGTTAACACAATCAACCAAGCTGTCAACCCTGAAGTCACATAAAGACTGCTGAATGCAGCTGACCTTGCACAGCACATTACTCTCTGCTGAGTCACTAAGACCAATTAAGTTGTTTAATTCAACTGGAATCATTATCATGACGGAGGTGACTCTGATGGCTGCACGGCTGCCTGTCAGCTCAGCGCTTCCCAACCTTTTTGGTCTGAGGTACCCAACCGCCCTGTCACAAAATGCATTTACCCCATCATTGATTCTCAATGTATGTTCCAAATATATAGCACTATACATGATATAAAAGTCACTTCAACAGGTGGTATTCAGGTGTTACAGTTGACTTAATGCTAATATGTGGACATATCAAATCAAAATGTACATATATTTTTAAATTAGTTGACCTACTCTCCAGTCTTTCTATGTAGCCCCTGGCCGCTGCAGAAGTACGGGTTCTGCAGTGGCTGGTCTAGCTGACTAACTAACAAAGATGAGAGGTGATATCCTGCTTGCCTGACTAGTAAACTGACAACAGAGCCTCAGTTCTCTCGGCTATAAAAACATCCTCTCCATTAGGGTGCAGAGAAAGGCTTGGTTCAGACTGTACAGCATATCCCATTCCCTAAACATCAATACTGCTGCTGCTTAGCTTAGCATGCTCAAAATTGTCTTTTTTTATGGTTGCCAGCTCAGCAGTGAGCAGTAAAAGATAGGAGAGCTAAGAGGACATTTGGGGACAATCTTGAAAGCTAGAACACAATCAGGGTGTCCTTTTTCTTGAGCTGGTAAATGCAAAACCCATAAAGAAAACATTATATAATACAGTACAAAATTGCTGTTGTAGAGAATTCCCAGCTGTGAACAAACCTTATCACACTACACTGGATTTTATATCTCCAAACATTTCTTGGAGGCAGAAAGAAATAATGACTGTTATGACTGCAGCGTTTTAATGGGAGAGGCGGCAACCCTAGCTATGAATATATAATGCTTGGTTCTGCTGCACTGCTAGCAAAACATGGACATGAAGTTGGTGAAAGGACTGCCAGGTAAATGAAAAGCAGATGATGAAGCTACACCGAAATGTCACAACTACCAAAATAAAGACAAGAAAATATGTTGTGGTGACCACATTTGATCTAAGGAGTCCGAATTGACTGCCAATTGTCTGTGGGTGCTTGATAATATTATCTGCAAAACGGGGGCCCTGCAAAAATAAAGGGAAAAAAATGCCATCAAGTTAATTTATTATATGATAACCTATTGCCACACCTAATAAATATATGGCATTTGCAATGTGAAATATTGCCTGTGATGTTTCCCACAGACTTAATGTTGTATTTTATAAAGGTTATGCATTTTCCATGTTAGTAAGATGGGTTTTGTTTCAGGTGCAGTTACCCACCTCTGCAGTAAAGCAGAAAACCAAGAGGGGCTTGTGTATCATGGTGTGAATGGATCACTAGTTGATTCTCAGGCAAAAACAGCCAATAATAACTAAGCTCTTATTGTTGCAGATGTTACATGTTAAATGTTGTGCTTAGTCAGCTGTTCAATTTACACAGGTCTGAATGTGGTCTCTGGTTGTCAATGTTTAAATTAAACCAGGTTTACGTCGGCACACACTGGCCAGTGAATGGTCACCAAATGGTCATGTGAGATGCGTTGTGACGTGTTGTTATGGATGGAGATCATTTGTAATACAGAGCGTGTGGACGGAGATGGTTCATGAATGAAAACCTAGTAGTGTGGATGAAGCCTCAAACTTTAGGGCTTTTATCAGATTTTGCAAAGCTGCCCCTGGAGCCACAAAAGGCTTTGTAGAACTTTTTCACATCTGCAGGAGTACTGCCCAAGACCTGTAAACAGACTTTGATGTATAAAATTGCTGTGTGTCCTCCTTTAACTCAACAACAAACTATATTTTTTAATAATGTTGATAATATTGTTATTTTCCCCTTTTTTTGTCTATTTTTCTGTCAGACACGGTGCCTGTGGCTAAGGTATGGCCAGAGGTGGAGAGGGCCGAGTGTTTGGCCCGCGGCGCTGCTCTGAAGTGGGCTTCAGGTGTTTTCTGTCAACCTGAGCATCTAGAACGACTGGGCCAGTACAAGAAGAGAGAGAGTCAGAGGACTGCCTCCATACACACCAGACTCAAGGTGACATCACAGACACACATGAAAACACACACAGACTTGCATACACAATATGATGCAATATGACCTGACTTTATGAAATGGTCTCGTAAATGGTTGCAGCTGTGCACTTCAGAATAAATTGTTGCCATTAGTCACCAGTGGGGCTCAATAGTGACCGTGCTGCTGCTGCTTTCCTTTCAGTCCATGGTCCAGTCGTACCTGGAGGGGGTAGGCTGGGGGCTGGAGCAACTCCGGGAGGCCAGGGCCGAGCTGAAGGAGGTGTCACATGCTTTGAAGAAAGCCGGACTGGAGTCCAATGGAAACACAGAGGGGGTGAAGTCTCTGGAGAGGCTGAGAGAAGTGTCTGTCAACCACCGTCAGCTCCTCGCTGCTGTCAGCAACCTGCCACGTCTTTACTCTGGTGGGAGGCTGCACAAAGTCCTTCATTTCCAATGAATTCAGCGAAAGGTTAAAACATAAAGCATCCTACTGGGATCCATACTGTACATTGTGTAGACAAAATAGCAAGTAAACTGACACTATAATGCAATATCATCAGCCCTACAATAATTATGTTATTTTATGGTAAATTGTAGAAAAGCAGGAAACAAAAATATGCAACTTCAGTTTTTGACAGACCAAATAAGCAGCAAGAGGTTGTTGACAGTTTAAGGAACAAAGTTCTCCCCCCCCTCCTCCCCTTCCGTGCTTTGCAGTGCGTAGCATGGTGCTGGAGACTGAGCGTCTAGTGGAGTCCCGGCGGCTCCTGGAGGCCCACGCCCGGCTGATGGATCTGGAGCGCTGGCAGGACGACATCCTCTGGCAGCTCCATGGGGCTAATGAGATGGCAGGAAGTGCACTCAGTAAAGAGGACCAGGAGCTGGTGGCCAAATATTTCTCTGGTGTCGGGCAACTGGTGGACGCCCTGGGTAAGATCCTCGACACGGGGGTAGACAGCTTCACAGTTTATGCAGTTATACCAGCTTAATTCATCTGACCTATTCAAAAGCAAACTTATTCAATATGGCAACTGTTTTTTGTTGTAGTTTAGTGCCACATATTTTTGTATGGGTATAAAAATACATACTATGTATCCATAATCTATCTGGTATCAACAGAATTTCTTAGAGGAAGACTGTGTATCAATTCTCAATAAGTTTTGTTTTGGCAAACATGTTAGCAGAAGTTGCCTGTTTACACACCCAGTAGACACATAGTAGCACTGGCATTCATTTAGAGTCATGTTTCAGCCACTTACCAACTCCTGAGGAAAGAAATCTCTAATAGATCTAGTAACAGTGATAGAGTAGTTGCTTATATTGTCTCTCTACTGATTGCTTCTGGGTAGGTAGAGTACGGTCAGTTTATCTGGACCTTTTGCTAAAAAGCTAACCTTAATGGCAGCTGCAGCTATTTAGGGCCAAAAAACAAAAACAATGACCTAAAAGATGTTAAAAAAGCTCTGCAGTGTTGAGGAGAAGTGCGCATTTGGGTGATGATTTTACATGGGTGTATAACTACAAACAACACCTAAATCACCTCCTATCACAGTACACACAGTCATTTCATCAGTGGCTCTAAATATTGATCAGTGTAAACTTTAAAGTAGCTTTGATGAACAAACTGAATGACAACAAAATATTAGAGTATATTTGATGTGTGTAGCCTAGATAAGAGCAGTGAGAGAGTGATATTGGGTATCAGCAGCATTCATTGCCAGGCTGAATTGTTTCTGATGGAAGCACACGTCTCTCTCCATTCTCAACATCCCCCCTGTCCCTGCAGGTAAGGAGCTGTGGGCGGTGGTGAGCAGTGCTCTGGCTCTGGCCCGACAAAACCCAACCCCATTTGTATCGGCGGTGAGGATAGTGGAGCGGGAAGAGGCCCTGGACCAAGCTTTCCTGGAGGAGAGAGGGCGCAGCAGAGGCAACACCAGACCCCTGCCCCCAGGACGACCTCGCTGCTGGAGAGCATGCTTCTTCCAGGTCAGCACCAGCTGATGCAAACATAGTCTATATCGAGGATGTTTCATTTCTGGAATTTATCAGGTTCCGCCGGAAATTCCGCCTGGTGTCCGTCCCCGTCCTTTGTCTCTGTGTTGGTGTTCTAACCTCTGGTGGATTTCTGAGGGCTATGGTTACCTGGTCCTCAGATCTCTGTAGGGTAAATCCAGACAGCTAGCTAGACTATCTGTCCAATCTGAGGACTATGGTTACCTGGTCCTCAGATCTCTGCAGGGTAAATCCAGACAGCTAGCTAGACTATCTGTCCAATCTGAGGACTATGGTTACCTGGTCCTCAGATCTCTGTAGGGTAAATCCAGACAGCTAGCTAGACTATCTGTCCAATCTGAGGACTATGGTTACCTGGTCCTCAGATCTCTGCAGGGTAAATCCAGACAGCTAGCTAGACTATCTGTCTAATCGGAGAACGCACACATGTTCCACAAAAACAACTTCCTTCCTGAGACTATTAAGCAGAGGCTCCGTGGCTCCGTCCAGTATTTAGAGCAGTCTAAGACAATGATTGATTTAAAGAAATGCCAATAAACCAGAGGACCTTTTTCTCCTATCCTGGAATGCTGTGTGGACTAGCCAGAGCCTCCTTTGCAGCGCTGTGGAGGTCTGGCAATGCGAGACTAATCTTTGCTCTGCTTTAGAGTCCAAACTGAAGCAACTATCTACTGGAATGTCAACGTCATCTCTTTCTTTAGTTTCAGTTCACTAAAAATATTTTTCACTGCATTTTTTTTTTTTTGTTGACTATAATAACATTGCTCCTGTCTCACATATCCTGCCTTTCAGGTACTAGAGGAAGCAGTTTCAGCACGGTTCCGCAGTGTTTCCTACCTGCACACACGTGGTCCGGGTCTAGCAGGCCACCTCTCTGCTCTCCAACACGGTCTCATGGCTGACCTGGCCACCGTACGCCACCTGCTGGAGCACTGCGTCCCCCCACACTACCGGCTAACAGGAGCGTACCTGAGGGCCAGCCACCGCTGTTTACATGCTCACCTGGCACAGGTCAGTGATAGTGGGAGAGAAATACAACTGTGCTGCTGTTTATATTTTGTTAAAGTCATGTAGGCCACAAATCTCTCTAAACAGTTACAGCGACTATTGTTTCTTGCAGCATTTTCTTCTATGTATGATCATAGTTTGCATTTAATATTAAGAGCCATCAGACTTAAAACATTGCCTTTAAAGGGAAAAGTTGCCACCATTGTGCATGTCCGATCAATACTGGTGGTATATGTAGTTGTGGCCGTGACAGCTCTGCCTACATGTACCAGGATGCATTGTTCACCAGCGGTGACTTTGCTTAGCTCCCGTAGCTTTTAGGTAACAAAATGAACTCAAAATGTCAAGAAAGAAAATATTCTTACTAATAAACTGAGAAATACAACTGTACACCTTCTGAATTCAAGTTTCACTCTTTCACATGCCAAGAGAAGAATAGATACCTGTTAACTCATCATGAAACACACTTCATTCCAGACATAAATTAAATGCAACTTACCAAACCTGCCTTAGTTAGTGTTTCCACCGTTCTATCGACTAGCAACTCTGTGCTTTTGTTTGAAAGTAAATCCTTAATTAACACGCTGTATGTCCCCTGTCTCTCTCTGCTGTCCCGGCTCCTGTTTGAACAGCGACTCTGGGGTCACTACTCTGTACTGTGCGATCACAATAAGTTTCTTTCTTCTCAGTTAATTTAATTTTTTAATTCCCAGTCATGTTATCTATTGCCAACTGGAGTTTGTAGATTTATCACCATTTGGATCAACTATTTTCAGACTGGTGACAAGCTCATTCTACATGTGTAAGTGATACTTGTGGCCTAGGTTAGCAGCTGGGACCTGGAGAGTGGGGAAATCTTTGCTGTGCTCAACTGGGTGTTACGCATCTACAACAGGTGAGATTCCTGACCTGAAATGAGGATTATTTAGTTTTTATTTGAGGTGACTTGAGAGATGGAGGTCATTGAAGACATTAAAGCTCCTAATTTGAGTGGACATACAATACATACTGCACATACAATAGAATTGCTCTTCACATAATGAACATGAACCTAACTGTCACTTTGGTTCTTGGTTCATTTCAGTAGAATCCCACTACAGTTTGTTGGCCCTGCTGGTGCAGATCATCTGGGCAGGTGTGAACGCAACAATCCCAGTCGGGTGTGCACCAAAAGGGGACCAAACAAGCGTACTTTATTTATTTATTACTTTTTCAAATTAAATAAAGTTTATTCTCTTTATTATTATTATTTATTATGTTTATTATCATAACATTTTTAGTCTAACTGTAACCCCCCCCTTGTCATTTTTGTTGCTATGAACATGTTTAGGGCCAAGTGGCAACAACTAACAATTGAAATAAAAATATATAGTCTCACCTATAATCACTTCTATAATTACAATTTGGCATAACTAAACAAAATCAACAGTTACCAGTCCTACGCCTTAAGACCTTGGCTCATGTTAGCAATTAATTGTGGTTAAATAAAGACACCGCGATTATGTAAAAAGAGTGAAAATTTAACAATTATGTAATATTGGTTACAGGCCTAGTAATGATTTTTTTAATTTAACTTTCATATTGTGAAAACATTTGTTTTGGATGCCTGTGAACCTGTTGGACATTGTCAACCATCAAAGCTCAGAGTCTGCCTGTCTTGATTTGGCAGCCCAGACATGATGGGTCACCCAGAGCTGGTGGCCGAGAGGGAGAAAGTAGAACTGGGACCTCTCATCTCCCCCGAGGGACTGGAGCAGCTGCAGAACAAATATGTCCAAAGTGTTCGGGTGAGTCAAACACAAAAGCAATTTTGTTAGGATAAGCTACATGAATTGTGACCTCTATAACCTATGAATGGAACCTACTTAGTTTAGAAAATGTTAGTATGCAGGTTTGGAAACTAAATTAAAAAGACATTACATAGGCTGGATATACATATAACTACACATCCTGTGTTGGACTTCTATCATATCACATCCTCCAACAATTTATTCATGCATATTGATTATCTTTTCAAAAGGGACATGATGACAACCTATGAAAATAAATGCAATTCACATCTGGGAAAGTTGGTAATATTGAAATTGAAAATGCAAAAGAACCACATCAAGAGTGCCAAAACATGTTGAGGAACACGATGGCATCTGTGTTATGCTAAGTACGTGTGTGTCCATGTTGTTGCTGTTTTAGAAGAGTGTATCTGAGTGGATGCACAAAGCGTTACAGGTGGAGCTGCAAGACTGGCAGAGAGACCAGGAGCCAGATACAGACCATGAAGGGTTCTACCACACCAGCCTGCCCACTATAATCACACAGGTACAAGTACACAATGAATACAATACACACACACACACACACACACAGATAAAACTAACAGTTGCTCCTTTTAAATCATACTATCACCGTGTATTTGATGTGGTTTTGTTTGTTTGTGGTACCATGGTAGATGCTGGAGGAGAATGCCCAGGTGGCTCTGATGATCGGGGAGTCTCTACGAGACCAGACGATACAGATGGGTCTGTATGAGATGGAGAACCTCCTAAACAGGTGTGGGATCATGCTTGGGGCTGCCTGTCACACATAGTGAAACAGGCTTGGGCAAGTTTTCACCTTCACCCTTTCTTTAATGTCCATTCCGTCACATCGCAGGTTTCGAGAAGCCCTGGTGGAATTTGGGAAGGACCATCGCAGGAATTCAAGCAACAACAAAAACAAATACTACCTCCACTATCTGCTGGCCTCCATCAGCAACTGCATCATCCTCAAGTGAGATATAGCAAAGTGATGGTGAATGGCCACTGAAAAGCTTTGTCACACTGTTTGGAATCATTTTGAAGACTTTGGTGACTGTAAATATGTTTTATATCATTTTGGCAACAGGGTGCAAAATTAACTTTATTGTCCACCAACCAAATGGCTCGTGAATGTTCAGATGTTACCTGCCACTCAATAGACGGACATTGTTTTTTGGCTGGTCAGTGAAGCAACTCTACAGGCAACTTCCATTATTTGCCAGGATTTGGCTGGTGGATGGTGAGAATTTTGTACCCTGGTTGGCAATCATCACAAGGGGTGTAGGTAATGTTTGCAGCAGCTGTGTTAGTGTACAAAAGAGGTGCTTCATACTGCAAATTACGGAGAACTAGAAAAAGAGCAGCTCAGATTCTTGCCTGTGGGAAATAGTTGGAAAAAGTCTTTTTTTATCTACAGAAGCTAATCACAGAGACACCTGATCCTGTTTATTTTGGCAAATTACACTCCCAGAATCATCAACGATTACAATTTTACTGTGCCTCTCAGAAATGGATGGGATGTATAGCTTTTAATTTTATTGCCAGTGGGCATTTAGTGATGGGGAAATTAAGATTTACAGTATATATAATAATACAAATAGGGCCCGTTCTACATCATGTGTACTTTTACTTTTGAAAGTAAAATTTCCTGATGATATTCATGTATTTTACATTGCTGTATTTCAACTTTTACTTAAGTAAGGGATCTGAACACTGATCATCTGAACCAGCTCTGATTACAGATTATCAAATATGACATGACACCATTTGATTTTGAAGCAATGCATCAAATAGCAATGAGTTACAGCATGAAAGCAGGGAGGTAGTTGCATGGATACACATTATGTGCTCCTACACAAGACATAGTTATACTGTATGTACCCTGTTTGCCTCCAAAACATGCAGCACTACTCAACTTCTATGGCAAGAACTATTAACTTTTTGAGGTTTAATACATGCCGTTGTCAAAGACTGAGAGCAGCTTGCTACTTTCTTCTATTCTACTCCCTATGAGGAGGTTACCGACTAATCATTGTGTCCTCAGCAAAAAGTAATAATCTGCAAATGTGCTAATTGTGTTAAGTACCTCCAACTGAACAGCTCTAATGACCTTCTTGATTGAGGCGGTGCTGTTATTTATGTAGTAGTGCCCGCAATCACAACAGATTACAATAACTTGCTAAATAAAAGCGTAATGAAGTTAAAAACCAATACAGTGTTCCTTGTGTTCCATCCAGAACGTCCACAGAGAGCCTGCAGCAGCAGCAGTCGTCCCGGTCGGCGGGGCAGTTATCTCGCACTCCTCCCAACCCTCTGACAGCTCTGGACCGGGCAGTGAGACGGGCGTGTCGCCTGGTGATGGATCACCTCCTGCTGGACCTTCAGCCTTTCCTCCCAGGCTTGCTGACCCGACCCTGGCTGGTCCAGGGAGACCCCACCCAAAAACTGTGCTGCGTGCTGGAGCATCACCTGGAGCTGTACGGCCGCGTTCGACCGCCCTGCAGACAGGTCCCAGCTTTGCTCTGATTCGGATTCTATTTTAGACAAACAGGCATTTCTCAGTGGTAGAACTGCTTTGGGCAATCATTGGTTGATTAAAGCTGAAGAACTAGGGTTTTTTGGGTGAAGTGTTTATCAGTTAAAAAGGCATGAAACAAAGTGAAGCAGGACTCTGCAGCCATACTAGTGTACTACTATGTGTATTGGTAAATGGAATGTATTTAAATTGAGCTTTTTTAGTCTTAGCGACACCCAAAACGCTCTACATTTCTTTATTTGTTCATATAAAATAAAATAATATACAATAACATAAAAAGAATGCACAGATGGGATTAAAAAAATCCATCAAACATTTAAATTAAAGACAGCTGTACGGGCTGTCACACATTGGCAAATGAACATGAATATTTTTCAAATATTTAAAGGAAAAAAATAAAATAATATATATATATATATATATGGCTAGTAATTAATAATGCTGCCATCTGTGACTGTCCCCAGCCGGGCCCTTCTCGAAGAAAAAGACACTACATGTGGCAAAACAACTTTCTGGGGGAATCTGCGGTGTGTGCTCAACATGGCTGCTGAGTCTTGTTATTGTGTGTGCAGCGTCTGCAGGAGGAGGCCCAGTGGCTGATGGTGGTGGAGTACGTCCGCGCTCTGATGCAGAAGAGGCTGGTGTGTCGCAGCGCCGAGGAGAGGAGGCAGCTCGCCCAGCAGATGGTTCAGGACGACCAGCAGTTTAGAGAAATCCTCCACGGCCTGGTGAGAAGGACTGACTTTTGCTGTCATAAATAAAAATAATAAAGAAAAATCATGAATGCACTTAAAAACTTGTACAGATTTTGTAGAAGAATACTACAGTTGTAGTACTCTTTCTTTGTAGCTGTCTGTGAGGTCTGGAACCTAGTCTTTTTTGCCAGACCCTCCCCCACAGCGCTGCTGAGGAGGGTCTGGCTAGTCCACACAGCATTCTGGGATGGGAGAACAACGTGTTCTGGTTTATTGACATTTCTTTAAACCAATCACAATCATCTTGGGCGGGGCTAAGCTCCGGACGGAGCCACTTTAATTTATCCTGATTAGGTTGTTATGCTACTGTAGTATTAGATGTCATAGCATCCTGTATTTTTGAGGAGAGTGTAAGTGTCCCTCAAGCTTTTCGAATGTCTTTTGCATGAATACAACACTGAATACTGTTACTCATACACAGTTTATGGCGTGCAAAACAGTCAGCCAATAACAGTTTCAGTCCCAAGTATTTATATATTTTGTCAATCAAACTCATACGTGTACCTCTCTGTAGGAAGGTGAAGGGTCAGTACCTGAAGTGAATCCTTTGGCCTTACTACCCGTCCTTGCTGACTTCATCCGACTGAAAGACCCCGGCATGCTCACTCTGGAAGTTTCTGGACTCGCAGCCAAATACCCTGACATCAGGTAATTGGACCTCCCCTGCTTTTTAATCTCTCATTACCAGAGCTACAGCTGTGGAGTCTGGCTGCACCACAGATGCATTCTAGGATGGGAGAAAAAAACACTCTGGGTCGTTTGGCTTTCTATAAACCAATCACAACGGTCTAGGGCGGTGCTGAGCTCCGGACGCAGCGACGGTGGCTCTGCGAAATATTCTCAGGAAGGAACTTTTCACCCCGCAAAACAAAACTCCACATACAATATTAAATGAACAGTTCCCACAATACAGTAACGTGAGCTATTTGAATGAGCTGATACATCACAGGCTCTTACCTACCAGTGTATCTCCATGTGTACTTGGTCCACAGCACCCCCACCAGTCAGTCCCAAAACCTCCCAGTTAGAGAGGAAATGACATAAACATATTCCTTCTAAATCTTTACAATCATTCACAGATAGATCACCAGAGGCCCCATGAAATGTATTTCTTTTTTTTTTACTTCAAATTACGTCCCCAAACATCTCACTTCAGTGTTATTGCTGCAACGAGGGATTGTCAGGTAGGCAAACTGACCAACACTGTCATGAAAAACTGTCAGAAATGTTTAAAAAAAGTTGAATTCTCATGTGCAATTTAATATATATATATTATATGTATTATATTACTTATAATCAAAGATCAATGCTTCGCGTCTGTGTAACTATACAGTATAGCCAGGAATAATATCGCTAAACTATGCTAATTAAAATCCAACTAGATCATTGTAGCAAAATGATTTAATACAAATGGTTCAGAAAAAAAGATTATTTTGAAGAGTTTGAATTCAACATGAGATATCTACCATATTAAAAGCATGCATATTTTGTAATATTCCGCTTGTAACAATCCTGTTTTTCTGTTACTTCAGTGAAGAACATGTGTCTGTACTGCTGGACATCCGTGGTGATGTCTCCAGGGACATCCGAGGGTCTGTTCTGGACTTGCTGGAGCAGAGCGCCCCCCCTCTGCCTGCAGGATATCGGCCCATCTTCACTGACATCCTGGTGCCTCCCTCCACCATGGCCTTCTGTCTGCCCACTGCCAAGTGTGCATGACAGGGACAGACACCGTGGCCCAAGCTCACCTTTTCCCATTAAATCCAGGGAGGATCTGGTTCTCAGGCAGATCTTTAGGCCAGGTCTGTACACTGAAATATGCATAATCTGCTCCTGTAGGGCTGGGTAGCAAAAATGTTCAATACCAATACCTTGACTTAGATACCGGTTACTGAACAATACTTTTTTCAATACAAATTTCATAAAACAAAATGAAATTACAACATTACAGCACAAATCGTTTTATTTATGTTCCAGCTCCGACTACGTGACGTAACGTCGAGTTTTTCCTGCATGTCTCTACGATGTGTAACGTTGGCCAGCCAATCACAGACATTAATAGAGCTTGGTAGGAGCATGCTGCGTGCTGATTGGCTCACTGACTCTGATGAGAATTACTCCTTAGTTATTGAAATTGGGTATTGAATGACGAGGCATGTTTCATTACTCGATACTTCAGAGGACATTCGGTCATGGAGGGCCAGCTTGTGTTCAAGTCTGCCACTCGTTATTATTTAGTTATTTCTAAGGGAGCATTACATGAGTTTCTTGTTTTTTCCTTCTTACACACACCATTCGAACTGGGAGCTGCTCAGTGCCATCATCATCGCTGTCTTCTTTTGTTACCCACTGGAGTAGATTGTGGGTTCAGTGCCTTGCTCAACGGCTCCTTAACATGTGTTGAGTGAAGGGAGAGTGACACATTCTCATTTCCTACACCTACAAACTGCCCGGGGATTTAATCTGGTGACATTCTTGTTCTGATCTGACTTCAGCTAAAATTTGTTTGTCTGGTACATTTCTGAAGTTATGAATAACTATAGCTAAATTGGTTACAAGGAAAAACAATATATTCTACTCCAACTTAAGAACACCTTAAAATACACTCAGAAATCCTAGAACACGACGTCAGAAAGCTGCACACTGCCCTCTCTGTGTGCCGGTGCACGATGTCGTCAAACGGGTAATGCTGCTTTAAAGGGTCAATCTGTAATTTTATTTATTGACAGTACTTTCTGCTGAGCAAATGCTCTGAATGCCAGCCGCAACATTCCTTTCAACTTCACTATATTTGTGTGGCAGCAGACATTTTAGAGGCAAAAAGCCCCTCAGAAAACCCAAACTGTTTGCATGGCTACTTATTACTGATGAAAAGGGGTTTTGTGTCTCGGCTGAACCGACATGTGACATCCACCACATAACCCAACAGCAGCTATTGAAGATAATTAATGAGGACAATGTGACACCTTTCTGAGTCCTGACCAATTAGAAGAACCACTACCAGACAGCCGTAGCAGCACAACATCCCCCTGCAGCCTGTGAGCGAGTCGGTCTACTTGCATCTTTGTTCTGAATGTATTCACCTGCGAAGCCTGACATTTCACATGTAGAAATTATTGGATTTTGAACTGGCAAATCAGTTGTGATGCAATGTGGTGGTATGGTATGGTGTGGTATATTTAATGACATGAAAAAGAAAAAAGATGCAGTCCACGAACTGCTGAATGTTGTTGTATCGTATGTAACAGAAGAAAGTAGCGGTATCCGTGTCAACAGAATAGGAATGTTAAAATATGAAGAGCATTTTATTAAAGCATCATCACATTACAGGATAAACACGAACCTTAGGCTGCTAATTCTTTCCTTTTAAATCCATTTTTCATTAACTTGTGTCATGTATTTGTTGTTTTGTCCAATTTGATCTTGTATTGATATTGTTTATATTGTTAATGTATTTATTGTATTTATGTATTTTTCTGCCATTTCCTTTTGAATAGTGTTCTCCGGTTCTTATTTTCCGTGTTGTGGTCCAACGCCATCCTCTGAAGCACATTGTAAATGTTTAAATAAATTCTTTATAAAGCAATCTTTCGTATTTTACAATAATGATATTAAAGAATCGAGCCAGTTAGTGAGTGTACTTTTCAAATCTTTAGTAAAAATGAATATTTTTTTGCATGGCATTTGATATTGTTGCTTTCACAGTCTCGCCATGCCAGACCTATCGCCACAGCGCCATTGTTATTATACTGAAAATAAATCAATTTTATATCTTTGTATGTCCCTGTGATAAATGAATCAAGTGAAAATGTCAGTCACGTGACCCAAAGAGTATGACGTCACTGGGAAAGATGGCCGCCTCCACCGGGCCAACGCTGCCTCTGTAACCAGCTGGTTAAATAATTGTCTTTTTCTGTCCTACGTGTCCCCGGAGGGTCGGGACAGCTGGGGCCGAGATGAAGACGTTCTGCGGGAGAGCCAACCCGAGCACTGGAGCTTTAGACTGGGTGGAGGAGAGTGAGGAGTACGACTACCACCAGGAGATAGCTAGGTACCGTTAGCTCCGAGCTAGCAGCACAGCATGGAGACAAGCTAATAGGCTAATACAGCCATGTTATTGTGTCTTGTTGTCACGGTAACAACAGTTATTGGAGTGTTTAATGTCTAGTTTCTGAAGGGAAGAGTTGAGCTTCTAAAGAAGTGTTGGTCACCATCAAGCCGACGTCATTCTGACACCTTTATATCATATCAGCATTCAGATCTGTAATATAATGGAAAATAATGTATGTAAGTGTCGTTTGGATGGGTCAGAAAATAACATCACAGCTCATCTGAACTTAGAAAACACTGAGATGACAACTTACACACAAGTGTTTTAATTTTAAATATGACAGGTGTGTTTTGTATGTATATTTTTATATATTTATTGTGTGTATTTCTTGCTGTGGACCTAATTGTGAGTCTAAAATCAAGATATATTATTATTGAAGCATTAATACTAGGGCTGTCAATTATTCAATATGATAATTTATCATCTTTCAGTGGAATCATATTATGATGAGGTCATATATTGAGGTATTGTGATATCCAATCCTATACTGACTCAATTTTCTCAACATGCTTAATACTCACGCTTAATACTAGACTAATTTCAATGTTCCCACTGTTCCACTTACATACGACAACACATAATAGGGTCCAGGTTAAAAAAAACAAAGTTACCCTTTAAAAAGCAAAGCGTCTTCACTTGGAGTTATTGGATTTAGGTACATGTATTTTATTGACATTAATAAAAGGGTTGGTTGGTTTCAGGAACTCAACTAAAAGCATCAAAAATAGCAACACTGGTCCTCAATCTGTTGTCCTGTTGATCACGTTTGCCTTCTTCTCTTCCAGGTCCTGTTATGCAGATATGCTGCATGACCATGACAGGGTGAGTGGTGGACAACACGACACCGACCTCTGCAGAATGAACTCATTATCTAAAACCACAGCAGAGTTTAATTGTAGTAAGGCAAGGCAAGGCAGCTTTATCTGTAGAGCACATTTCAGCAACAGGGCAATTCAAAGTGCTTTACACGAAATCAGTTAAACAGATAAAACACAAGTACAAACAGTTAAAAGTCATAAACATTAAAAATCAATAAGACACATGAATAGACAGTTAAAAACAAAATAGAAACATTAGGACACATAAAACACAAGAATAAAAGTTACAGTGCAGCATAAGAAAGAAATGAGCATTAATTTAAAGAAAGGCAGCATCAAAAAGAAAGGTCTTCAGCCTTGATTTAAAAGAACTGAGAGTAGCAGCGGATCTGCAGGTTTCTGGGAGTTTATTCCAGATATGAGGAGCATAGAAACTGAACCCCCCCCCCCCCCCCCCCAGTTTAGCTCTGACTGCGAGACAGAAAGCAGACTGTCCCAGATGACCTGAGAGGTCTGGGGGGGTCATAGTGTAGTAGCAGATCAGAAATGTATTTTGGACCTAAACCGTTAAGTGATTTATAAACTAGCAAGAGTACTTTGAAATCAATTCTTTGAGACACAGGAAGCCAGTAATGAAGGTATTTCCAGTGAAATGTATTTGATGTCTTAGATGAGACTGTCGGGGCGCCTGGGTAGCTCACCTGGTAGAGCCTGCGCCCCACGTACAGGGGCTCAGGCCACAGGTCTGGCTCTGACCTGCTGCCCTTTGCTGCATGTTATCCCCCCCCTTCCCCATTCACATCTTAAGCTGTCCTATACTCCAGTGGTTCTCAACCTGGGGGTTTGGTATTAGATTAGATTAGATTAGACTTTATTCATCCCACGACGGGGACATTTTGTTATTACTGCAGCAGCGTTTTCTTCAATAAGAGCAAAAAACAAAAACACACAAACAAGTAATGACACAAGAAATACAGGCAAGCAATAGACAATGATCATATGGTAGACTGAGTAAGCAAAATGGCGTCAAATAAAGGA
>NC_045740.1:32893056-32895539 GCF_008692095.1 Etheostoma spectabile | reverse complement strand
GCGGTTGCCATGATAAGAGAAACAATATTGCGGTGTAAGTGCCGTTAAAATTAAGTTGAATGTGTAATTAGAGTAATGAAGCAAGAGTCGATAGCATAATTTAAATTGCAATATTCAACGACGTAATCGCATATTGACATAGGTCAAAACAAAAATAACAATACACTAATAATAATGAATGCATAAAAACACGGTGTGGGAAGAGTGAGTGTCCATAATATTGTAGATTAGAATACCAATGTTTATACTCCAACCATTAATGAGTTTTTTAGGAAAGACTGCACTCCAAAGGAGAAAACCAAAAATATCTTCTGTATAAAATACCACTCTGACTCTTTGCACTGACGCAGCTGATGTTCTTCCTGCCCCCAGAATACAAAGTACTACCAGGGCATCCGGGCGGCGGTAGCCAGAGTGAAGGCCCGCGGTGAGAAGGTCATCATCCTGGACATCGGGACAGGAACAGGCCTACTGTCCATGATGGCTGTCACTGCTGGGGCGGACTTCTGCTATGCAGTAGAGGTAGAGAGGCTCTTCCTGTGTGTACTAGATCAGGACTACAGTCCCAGGGGCAACAGTGTAAAAACAGCTGCACGCTGTTCCTTTTAGTCTGCAGCCTGTTCACATAAATGACCAAATCATGCTATTAAAAAATCAAGCAGGCATGCTAGATCTGCTTTCTTTTCTTACCTTGACATGTTGGACAGCAGGGCTGCGTGTCCCACACCCGAGCCTGCCTCATCTCCGTTTCCTCTGCGTCCCCAGGTTTTTAAGCCCATGGCTGAGGCAGCTCAGAGCATTGTGGAGAAGAACGGCTTCTCTGAAAAGATCAAGATTATTAACAAACACTCCACTGATGTCACTGTGGGGCCAGGTCAGAGACGTTCGCACACAGCTGCACTGTATTATGGATTATGAATATCGGTGTCCCTCAGATTCACTTGACTGGCGTTGACGTTGCATGCGTCAGTGATTTTCCACGGTCCAAAATGTGATTCTCTGTGAATTTGTGCCTGAGAGAGGTCTGCAGACAAGATCAGGAGGGCTGTGAGTGTGTCTGTGTTGATGAGATATGTCTTGTGTGTTTATGATTGTATACAGATGGAGATATGCAAATGAAGGCCAACGTTCTGATCACAGAGCTGTTTGATACAGAACTGATAGGCGAAGGAGCCCTGCCCAGCTATGAACACGCTCACCACAATCTGGTCCAGGTGTGTGTGTGTGTGTGTGTGTGTGTGTGTGTGTGTGTGTGTGTTTGTGTGTTGTGTGTGGTGTGTTGTGTGGTGTGTGCTGTGGCGTGTGTGCATGTGTGCATGTGTGTGTGTGTGTGTTAAATGGGTAATGTGATGCATGAAGTGACATTAATCTGTTAATCTGTAGGTTTTACAATAGTCATGAATAGGCAATAGGGGTAATCACCACTGATTTCTTGAATCCATTTGATTCCGATTCACATGGTCTCGGTTTGATTCCATATTGATTGATGTAGTTACAGTATCAATATTATTTTTGGGGGCTTTTCCCTTTATTCAACTGACAGTGGATAGACAGCAAAGGGGGGGGGGGGAGAGAGAGGGGACGACATGCAGCAAAGAGACTCAGCCTTCATGGGGAGCACACTCTACTGCAGGGTGTCCTCTGAAAAGGTCTATATTTCATAATCAGAATTCCATGACTTTGTGGTAATGTCTAAAGTCCTGCCATGGACTCTGTAACTTTGTTACCATGGTTACCTTGTTTCCAGCCCTTCCAGCGTGGTGTAGAAAGCCTGCAGGAAGACTCAGCTCCATTTGGGCTAGTTCTCATTAAAATCCAACCAGCTGTGCTGCATGACTCTGATTGGCTAACAGCTAGATCAACAGAAATCAATCTCAGGATTTTATGAATCGATATTGAATCATTTACATGAAGATTGGTCAGACTCCTAACCCGCCCCCCTTCTCTTGACTTGCTAGGACTATACATCTGCCCTTTGCACTCAGCCCATTCAGCCTCTTTTTTTATGTTCTTATGCAACAGTTGTTTTCAGTGTATATATTAGTATAGTCCCGGTTAATGGTCCCATGTGTCCCTCTGTCCTGCAGGAGGGTTGTGAGGCGGTCCCCCACCGGGCCACCGTCTACGCCCGGCTGGTGGAGTCGGAGCTGCTGTGGAGCTGGGCTCAGCTGCAGCCGGTGCAGGTGGAGGGGGCGCGCCTGGCCCCGCCCCCCGCTGTGGCCCACTGTGCTGGAGCTCATGCTGTGTGTGACATCCAGCTGAGCCAGGTGTCTCCTCACAGCTTCACCCCCCTCGGCCCCCTCTGCACCATGTTCAGGTAGGAAAGGGGGGACATGTCCTCCCCAGGTATGAAAGGGGGGAACCTGTCCTCCCCAGGTATGAAAGGGGGGAACATGTCTAACTAAGTACATTTACTCCAGTACAAATATTGAGGTACTTGTCTTTTCTTTTCATGCCCATTCATCTGACAGCTTTAGTTACTA
>NC_045740.1:32892934-32893046 GCF_008692095.1 Etheostoma spectabile | reverse complement strand
AGTTACTAGTTACTTTCCACATTAAGATTTTTGCACACTAAACAAATGTAGTTTATAAAATCTGCTGTTTTATTATAATGTAACCTAGCAACAATATAAGGGCTCCAGGTCC
>NC_045740.1:32892212-32892924 GCF_008692095.1 Etheostoma spectabile | reverse complement strand
ATGATGTCATTAAACACACAGCTGGTTGGATCCTCTACTCTAACATGGGAGGATTGTTCTGCATTGAGTACTTTTACTTTGGATACTTTAAGTACATTTTCCTGATGATACTTACATACTTTTACTTAAGTAGCATTATCAATGCAGGGATTTTACTTTTAACAGAATATTTTTACAGTGTTGTAGTAGAACTTGTACTTAAGTGAAGGATCTTCTACTTCTTCCACCACTGTTGCGTTCCTTCCCTCCCAGTGTGGATTTCAGTAAGCCAGTAAGCACCGCGTTCCAGTCCCACTCCTCCCAGTTTGTGGCTCAGTCCGGTGGTCGGGCCCAGGTAGTCCTGTCCTGGTGGGACCTCGACATGGATCCCAGTGGAAGCATTGTGTGCACCATGGCTCCCAGCTGGACGTACCCGCAGCCAGAGAGGGCTCCGGTGAGTTATTGGACACTTTCCCTGTGTTGGAAACTGTTTGTTTTTATCATGGAAATAGTCCCCTGTGTGGTGTAGTGGTGTTCGAATTCTCAGCAGGAAATTGTATTCACTCTATAGTCCACTATCAAATACTACACTTGACACAAGTAAATGGTGCATCTACTGACGCAACAATGTTTTCAGGGAGTGTCCGACATCTGGTTTGGTTGTTGACTACTTAATAAACACTATATAGGAAACAGTGAGTGGGTGGAAGAGGGAATGGTTTCGAACACAGCT
>NC_045740.1:32881720-32892202 GCF_008692095.1 Etheostoma spectabile | reverse complement strand
GATGTCCAGGCTCCCATCCCCCCCCCCTCCCCCCAGCTGATCACAGTGGTGTGTTTCAGTGGCGGGACCACTGGATGCAGAGTGTGTACTTCCTGCCTGTGGAGAGCAGAGTGACAGAAGGAGACGAGCTGAGTCTGACTGTCTGCCATGATGACTACAGCCTGTGGTACAGCCTGCAGTCGATCAGGTAACAGTCCAGAGACAACATACTGTGTATGTCCTGCTCCAGGGCCTGTTTTGACTGAGGGGAACAACAATCTTTGACGGTGGTCCAGTAGTAAGCGAGATCGCTGCAGTCTGCAGCGGAGAAACAAGCTCCAATGGAAGTCACAAAAGTGCTCGTTATAACGCTGACAGACTCAGATTAATATTCTACGTGTCTGACAATATTATGGAAAGGATTTCTAAGGAAGTCAACCTTTTTGTTAAAGAGTAAAATCCTTTTTTTTTAAAACATAAAAACCTCTGCAAAATTGCGTTCGCTAAACCCACCAGACTCCATGTAAATTTCATTTCATTTAAGCATTGTTAAATACACTTTATTCAACGTTGACAACTAAATAAAACTATGAAAAAAACATTTTGGGTTGTCTTTCTACTTTTCACCTATTACAAATCTTTTTCTTTTTGTTGAAATAAACACATGGTTTACCAATTTGAAAATGTGACAATATATTGAAATGTGACAATATATAAAAGTATAGTTTTTGTAAATGGAGTCTGGTGGGTTTAATGCTAGCGACCTCAGAGCTGTTTCTTGTTAAACAGAAAGGTCTCAAAAAGGTCTATCTCTGAAGGGATCCTTTCCATAATGTTTTCAGACACTTAAAATAATAATCTCAGTCTGTCAGTGGAAAAAACAGAAGTTTTAGTGGACCAAACTGATGATTTGCCCGGTTCCTTTGCAGCCCGGTCTGTGGCGGCCGGTTACAGTGTTCCTGCCTAATACTGGACCATTGTCAAAGATTGTTGTTCCTATCAGTTACACACAAAAACACAGGAAAATAGGGTGCAGGTTGAAAAAAAAAACAAATTACCCTTTAACGAAGGCTTCATAGTGTGTAGTTATTAAAAAGTGTCTAATGACAGGGGTCTAATAATGGGGAGTTGGCTATCTGTCTTTCACTGCTTGACATAACCATCTTCTTCTGCAATTATCAAATAGCCAGCAGGACTTACCGACCGAGGCTCCTCCCTCTCGGCCCTGTTGTACCTGCCAGGCCCATCTGGTTTGGACTCGCCCGCGTTTTGGCGAACTCAACGACCGACGGCGTACAGAGAGCTACGTCAGCGCACTGCGCAGCGTGAGTGAAGGTCAACAAGCATCACAGCCGTCAGTGAGTTAACGGATGGGATTGGTTCTGATTCCCTGCTGGGTCACTGTTCCCTCCAGGTCCTGAGGGAGGACAGCGTGTGTCTGGGCGTCAGTGATGGAAGTCTGCTCCCTGTGTTTGCTCACATGATCGGAGCCAAGAAGGTACTCTTCTTCTGGATCTTTCCAAACCAAATGCAATACTCAGACCATGTAACTGACTTGTCCTTTGATTCTCTCGGCCTCTCCTTAGGTCTACAGTTTGGAAAACTCCAGGATGTCTAAACAGGTTATTGAACAGGTAAATATCTTATATTTTTACTGTACTACCTCATGATGAGCCTTGATATTTTGATGATTATTTTTAGTTATATTTTCCAAGAATATACATATATTTGGTGTTGCATGGAGCGTTACAGGAAATCATTCCTACCACATGCATTAAAACCTTTTAACATTTAGATTTAGTCGACCTTATTAGTTTGTAATGTTGTGGACGTTCCCCTTTAAATAACTGTTCATAAAAAGAGCAGCTTTAGCCTCTACGGCTCATTTCCAGCTGTAGTCCCCAGCCAGTTGTCAATAAGTATCCTAAAATACAATGTTTAAAAAATAGAACAGTTATAATTATAACACTGTGTTAGAGAAGACTCATATACATCACAATACTGCACTATAGTGCAACCTGCACAAACATAGCTTTACACACATCTTTATAAATACTTAATATTTAAGTAGGATGTACATTTTTAAACGCCACTTGTATATGTAAATATACGTTTGTACATTCTTTCTTGTACATGTTTTTTTTTACATAGTTCTTGTATTCTATCCTATTTATTATGTCTTACAGTATATATTGTTTTGTGTGCTGTGTGTCTTATGTTTGCTGCTGTAGTTTTAAAATTTCCCAATTTGGGATTAATGAAGTCGATTTTATCTAATCTAATGTAATGTCAACACAAAGACACACACCTCCAGGTGTTTCAGGGAGTGCTGAGGCTTCACGCTTTTCTCTGCAGGTGCTGGAAGCCAACTCGATGAGGGGGGGCGTCGAGCTGCTGGAGATCCGGCCTAAGCAGCTGAGCAGTAATGATCTGGGGGGGGAACAGGTACCTTTGGAACAAGCCTCTAGTGGCGGGCTGTAGGGCTGGGCAGTAATCAGGAAGAATGATTATTTAACGCATAAACTCTTATTTATGTCCATTTATGTCTTGTGTTCTGAGTTCAAGGTGTTTTCACTGTTCATTTGTTTAACTTTTTTACTGCTTTTTAATTACAATAATTGAAACATCTTTTCAAAAGCTAATCAGTAACAATACAGTAAGTAATCATGTTTATGATATTTGAGTGTGCTACAGCGTCTGGGCTGATATTCCATTAAGCTGTGGCTGTGGAGCTGCACTAATCAACGTTGTGAAACAACACCTCTTAATGCCAAAGTCACAGCTGCAACAATCACTCAAAAAGTGGAAGGCACATTTAAACACTTGCGACGTCACTAATGATAAAAACATTGATAATATTAGGCAAACAGTATATGCTCAAATCCATACAATACAAATGAAAGCAGCAGATAGTGTTGGTGCTCGTAGTGACCCCACGGAGACGGCTCTCTAACAGGCTGTCCACCTTAAGTACATGGAGACACCGACCACACGCCGTAGCCTGACATCACCGCTCAAAATATGTACCTACACGCCACGGCGACGCACGTCTCTCGGCCGTGGCTCGGTAGCGTTGCCTTTCCCCCCCCCGACTCATTTCCTGGTTCTCCCTCTCCTTAAACAACATGAAACCAAGGAGAGGGTTAACTTCTCCTGCTGCTGATGTCCCACCGCGGTCAGAAAGAACAGGGGGGACACTTTGTCCCTGTAGGACTCTAGGGTCACTACTCACTCCGAAAGCTATTCACGTCACTCTCTCACTCGCTCTACTACACACACACACACACACACACACACACACACACACACACAAACACAACCCAACCACACACACACACACACACACACACACACACACACACACACACACACACACACACACACACACACACACACACACACACACACACACACAGCCGGCCCTGCTATTCTCTCAAAGAGATCAACTCACACCCAACCACATCAGTATAAACTTCAAACCATGATAACGTGTGAGGCCAGATGTGTTGTGTACAGTTTCCTGCGGAGGTGTGTGTCTCCGTGGAGTGAGTAGGAAGCGTCTCTCTTCCAGATCTCGGTCCTGATGGGGGAGCCGTACTTCAGCACCAGCCTCCTGCCCTGGCACTCGCTCTTCTTCTGGTACTGTCGGACGGCCCTGGCGGGCCTCCTCCAGCCCCGCGCCACCATCCTGCCCTGCTCCGCCACACTGCACATGGTGGCTGTGGAGTTCCAGGTGAGACAGATGAGAAGACTCTCATACATGTTTTAATCACCTCTAACCAGGGTTCAAAATTAATACTTTTTTGTGATTAACAATTATTACTTTAGAAATCATACAACATGAACACCCACCCCCCCCTTCCTTTATCCCCACCTACCCCTACCTATACGTATATACAGTATATATATATATATATATATATATATATATATATCTTCTTCATCATCAATCCTCATATATTGCCTTTTTTAGAAGTCCTCTATGGAAAGCAGTATTGTTTTTTTTAAGATCCTTAATGTGATGGTCTCAGTGTCTGTATGTAGATTGTGTAATAGTATGATAGAATAATACTGATTAAAGGTAAATGTAGAATTAGTTTTGTCTTCTCCATGTTTGTTAGGATTTGTGGAGGATAAGAGCTCCGTGTGGAACATGCGAGGGCTTCGATGTCACGCCCATGGATGAAATGGTCCAGGTAACTGTATATGTATATGAAGAAAAGTCTTCCTCCGAAAACGGAGACTTCATGACAGAAGGTGGACACACACTTGAATGTAGTATTTGCTTGTGTGTTCAAAATATACATCTCTTAACCTGAAGATCTGCAGCTGTTTGTAGGCTGAGTTGTAGAGAATGAGACAAAGGATTCTTCAAAATATGGGTTTGATATCATAGTAAGGTTTTTCTGAAGTTAGAGCAGATTTTGTCTTAAAACATGTGAATGGGCTTGCCAGCCAGTAGTCATGTCTGTGAATCTGGAGGGCGGAGCTTCTGAAGGAGGGGGCTTTATTTGTTTGGCAGTTGAGTTCAAACAGAGACCGTTCAGAACAACAATCATGTATTCTTTGGAAAATAACTCTTTAAAAACATAACTCATCTCACCTGTCCCATCAGCGGTCCCTGGATTTCCGTGAGTCCCGTGAGGCGGAGCCCCACCCTCTCTGGGAGTACCCGTGCCGTGCTCTGACCCAATCCACAGCCGTCATGACCTTTGACTTCACACAGTGTGTCCCTCAACAGCCAATCAGCAGCCAGGGCTCACTGCCTTTCATAAGGTACTGAGTGGTCTTCTATTAGTCCAAGATCAGGAACCAAATACCAAATCTATATATAAATCTAAATACCATATCTACTTACAAAAAGTAGATTGTAAGTAAACAGTGACTACATAGTTATTTGAGTAAACTGTGTTTACACCAACATTATAATTCATATATAGGCAGCTGTCAAATATGTCCCTAATGTCCCTCTAAAGTCCACTGATGTTGGGTTAAGAATCATCCTAACTTGATCAGGCTTGCTCAGAACCCAAATCGGAGTTTTCTAAATCCATAATGTAGCCTGGTACGATTAGCTTGTTGTACAATTTAATCATTCATATGAATAAATATGTATAAAGGTCGAGAACCAATGACAAGGAGGAAAGCCCTCTACAAAGAATAACGCAATAAAGTTGTAATTTGAATTAAACAACTCACTCTCGCTGCAGCTGACCGTCTGTTTAAATGTCTGTGTCAGGATTGGTCGTTGCCATGGCGTTGCGTTGTGGATGGAATATCACCTAACCGATGACATCACTGTCAGCGCGGGTCTGATTGGACCAATCAGTGAGCAGGTACCACAGCCTATAACAACCATGTTCTCATCTGTGTCCTGAGCTTTTCTTGCTTGCTGTATTCTGGGTCTTTTGTCGTCCACTGACCAACTAGTCGACCTATTGTTTTTCAACTCTAAATGTCATATATGTAATGTAGGCCATGTGTTATGGCAGGTTATGTTATGGCTGCTACAGGTTTGAGGTTTAGTATCTTTGACAATATTTTGTCATGGTCTTTAAGGCTACTGCCTGCAACTTTTTATATTTTGTAATCAAAACTTTAAAATGTCATTTTAGAACCAACCCTCTTTGGTTTTAGTTAGTGGTTGAGTTCAAATCCATCACGTTTATATATATAAAAATAAAAAAAGCTCAGAAATCAGAATTTACAAAGAATGACATGACTTGAAAACAGGTCCAATGTCTGAATTTCCCTTAACGTCAAGTCGCTGACGTGTTGATGTCGTTTTCTGTGCCTTCCTTGCAGGGTGGGTGTGCGTGGAGTCGACACAGGAAACAGGGAGTGTATTTTTTCAGGTCGCCATGCGAGAGCTCAGGCGATGGCAGAGCCGCAGTGTCTTACAGCCTCACCTTTGAACCCAGTTTAGGAGACATTAAGATGGACTTCAGCATCGCGTCTCAGCAGTGACGCGGAGACTGAAGAACCGACTCTGAGTGCTTTGCTTTTACCTCTGCGTTCTTCTGTGTGCACATTTCTCATCCATGGTCCCGCCACACTGACTGAAGTTAGCATTATCATGTCTCAGTATCGGACAAATTGTAATGTGTTGTTAATTCACTGTTTTCAGACTGAAACACAAACGGTTCACCACATCCCAAAATGTTACCAATGATTATCTTAATAATTATAATTCCCATAGGCAGCCAGTGATGGTTAGCAATTCAAACCATCACATCAAGGGTAGTTGTCAGTAACTTTATTCACTATATAGTCCACTATCAAAGACGTTTGACGATGTTCAGTCAGTCAGTTCAGTGCGAACAGGGATGCAAAATGGGTCGTTACAGCTGAAGATCTGAGGAACTCAAGTTTGTGTACCAGAGACAAGCTTCAGTTTTTTTATATTTAACAGGTCACCTGTCTCACAGAGCTAAATGTGTTGTTGAAATGTTTTATAAAGTCAGTGCTTGGGCGTATCTGTTTAAGAACAGACTGTGTGGGACTAGCAGGTCAGCGACCTCACCGCTGAGCTCGTCAAACCCAATATTATATATATATACTAATGTTGAATTCTGCACGTGCTCACCGAGAACCACTCCTTGTCATTTGCGGTTCCGTTAGCCCATCAGTGACGGAGTAATGTGCTGATATTTTAGAACGTACCATCAGATGACTTTCGACCACATTCAGTAAAATAAACAGGATGACTACAAACAGAAAAATCTGGCTTCAGTTTATTGGATAAAATGAAACACAAAAAGGCAACATGTCTTATTGCCAAACTATTTTCCTTTACATACATAAATAAGGTTCAAATGAACAGTTTTTTTGGCCTCTATGCGTCAATTACACTGGTGGACATTGGGTAGTTTTACTTTACTTTATACTGAAATATGTCCCGGTCACATGTGAATAGAACTTTTACGTAATAGAAAGAACCCCACCCCCCCGGTAACTCTCACCATCATTTGCATAATTAACAGCAGGACTGCGATGCCCAACCCCATCACATCTGTAACCACGTCCGCTCATTTTTGCAGAGGAAATCATGTCTCTAGGGGTGTTTCAGGGAGGGGGGGGGAGGAATGTAATATTTTGAGGCATGAGCGGTAGGATGTGTGGAGCTTGAGTCTCAAGCATCTGTCAGCGTCATGTTGTCCAGCACGATCTTCTCTCCTGGTTTGAACGCTGGCATCCCCATGTACGGACAGCTGGCACATCGGAACGCATCGCCAAGGTAACACTGGCACACAGAGAAAGGGTTCATTCTTCACACTGTCTGACAGGTTAGCATGATAGGAGGGGACATGCTGTGGTAGGAGTATTCATAGTGAGAATTTAGACCAACTAAAATCTACTCACACTTCCACAGGAAGATTTTGGCAGGTTCGTCTTCTGTTTTGCTTTACTGTCCTGCTCCAACTCCTCAGCAAGCCCACATGTGCTACCCAAACATAAAACATATTGCTTATCATGGAATCTTTTTCAAAGCACAGATAAATGTACAAAACATAACTTTTGTTTGAAAGGCCAGCTCAAGCTGTTGTAGCTACAATCTATCACACCGACGACAAGCTTTTGTTGATGGTTTGAAAACATTCGTGTGGCGAGCTCACCAGTTCTTGCAGGCTTTCTTCTTGGTGGCTCCTTCTCCACATGTGGGGGCTTTAAGAGATACTGGGTCTGGCTTCTTCAAGTCATCTTCATCCAGCAGAGCATCTGAGTCCACCAGATCCTACAGAGAAGGAACAAGAAAGACTCAGTAAAGGGATGAAGGAGAGTTTACAGAAAGTCACGTGCATGACAGTCTGAATGAGAGTGTGTGTTTGTGTGTGTGTGTGTGTGTGTGGGTGTGGGTGTTGACGAGATAATGTGTCACAGTACACCTCCGTTACTCACCACATCATCGTCATCCATGTCATTGGCTGACAGTGTCCACATTTTGACAGTGTTGGGATCCAGAGCAGGTTTCTCTGCTGAAACCACAGATGTTTGCTCATGAGTTACATCAGTAAATACAAATATGCAACTCAGTGACATAACACAATACCATGAAAACTAGAATTACCACCTTGTGGTTGTATGCCTCAGCCAACCACTGCCGTTGTTGCAGTTTACGTCCATGTCTGTCGAGACTTGCATTTCATATGTAGTGAAGACTTTGAAGGAATTTATTTAAGGTATTAAGTGTATTTTTTGGGCCAAACATGGATGCTTCACACACAGAAGATCTTACCAATCACAATCCAGATTAGTGATGAGCAGGTGGCACCTTGTACAGCAGCCCCGGCCACAGAGTATGAATGTGTGTGAATGGTTCCTGTACTGTGTAAAAGCGCTTTGAGGAGTCATTAGGACTAGAAAAGCGCTGTATAAAAAAGATCCATGTCCTTTTCCATTTTGTGATGGATCACACCCGTTAGCAAATTACTGATTAGCGATAAAATCAAGATTAAAATCCGGTCAATTTTTGCACCTTGGGCTTGTGAAGCTGTGGATCAACTTGATGAACAGTTGCACAAAGACTGAAATGATAAACTTATCATTATAATGCCCAGAAATTATTATACTGTTTTACAAACTTGCCAATGGATTGTCCTTAATGCAAACTGTAAAAGTAACTGCGTGTGTACAAATCTTCATGTCTACACTGCAAATAATCACCATTTGACTTGGACAACATTAGTTACATTAACTATCTCTACAAACTAAAAGCTAGAGCTGTCAGTTAAACGCGTTAACACAAGCCTATTTTAACGGCGTCCATGTGTTTATGGCGAGATTAACGTTCTTTTTGGCCTAGCAAACTTTGTAGTTTTTTTTGCATGCTGTTGCAACAACTAATGTTAGAAATCTGACCCCCCCCCCCCCCCCCCCCCCCCCCCCCATCTGAAATACCACCCTGATGCCAGCACACAGCTGAGGCTGACCCCTCATTGGTCATTATGTTTTTTCTTACCTTTTGTAGTCCCCTTTGGACAGTCAGAGTCATTTGGACCATTATGCACTCATCTAGTTTTGTGGATTAAGAGGCATCACATGTGACAGACCAAGGGACAAACCTCCCACCAGGCAGAGTGATCGCCTTGAATTTAACAGTTGTGGACAAAAATACGCTTAGAATAGAACAAGAAAACAGCGTTAATAAGCCTACCTGGCTTTTTCCCAAATGACAGTTTGATCTGGCTGGACGATCCCACCTCAAAGCTGGGTTTGGAGGCCGATATGCGGACTCTAGACAGATTGTCTCCTTGGTAACCAGTGGACGTACAAAAGGAGCTCAACGCCTCAGGGCTTAGCTTTGTTTTACTGACCTGGATGGAGAGGGTCAACAGGTAAAAAAGGAGACATTACAACAGGACTTCACTGGTGCAGATGTTTAAGGCCACCGTTTTACATGGATGATCACAGGATTATGTTTCTCATATCCTTGTCTGTACTTTGTGGAAAAATATAGCAATTGCGGAAAACTAATGTATACAACAACCACATACTCGCAGACACAAAGGCATGTTTCAAGGTGTGTGTGTGTGTGTGTGTGTGTGTGTGTGTGTGTGTGTGTGTGTGTGTGTGTGTGTGTGTGTGTGTGTGTGTGTGTGTGTGTGGGTGTGTTGTGTGTGTGTGGTGTGTGTGTGTGTGTGTGTGTGTGTGTGTGTGTGTCCATTAACGCACCTCTGTCGCTGACACGAAGCCTGATAACGTCAGAGCTGAAATCAGCTTCTCAGCAGTCCGCACACTCTGCCCCTCAGATCCTGGACCACAGAGAGAAGGAGTCAAACACACGGTAACCACGGTAACCACAGCCACAACCTTATCAGTGCAGCACAGTGACCTTGTGGACAAAGACGCCTGACACGTGCAACAAATCTCATTTATGGTTGGGAAATAAATGGTTTAGTTTTTTGGGGATTATATCAATGTTGAACAAAATGCTCTGTAGCCGTTCTAGTACTGTATCGGGCTGGGCCATAATTCAATATGATAATTATGTCATATACAATTATGTTGTCTAAATTGATAACAACAAGCACACACTAACTAAGAGATATGATTTGAAGAATTGCACATTCATTTTACCATCAGCCTATGTGTCTATAAACTTTGTCGGTATATAGCTGAACTTTTTATGTCTCTATAATTTCATATGACACAGTTTACCACATTATTGATGATTATTTATCTAAAATCTCATTGTGAAAAATATTTTGTAAGAGCACCAATTGCCAACTCGACACTATCGTTGGAGTATCGATATACTGCATTTGGTTAAGAATATATCATCTGATTTTCTTCATATCGCCTATTTGAGTGGCATCAGGTGACTACATGTTGGAAAATCTTTCCTTTACCAATTTCCAACACAAAGGTGCATTTAATTCCATTTTCCTTTTAGAAAGGCATCATTTTCCACCTTTAAACATCTATGTAAAATTAAAGAGTAATTGTTTTGGCAATTTTAGGCCTCTATTATGACAGGACAGCTGAAGAAATGAAAGGGGGGGG
>NC_045740.1:32868601-32881710 GCF_008692095.1 Etheostoma spectabile | reverse complement strand
GGGGGATGACATGTAGCAAAGGGTCTCAGGTCAGAGTCAAACACACGACCGCCTCGTCGAGGACTGAGGCTCTGTATATGGGCGCACACTACCAGGTGAGCTCGCCAGGCGCCCATCTATGTAAAATAAGACAGAAGTACACTTCACCTGTAACGGCTTCATCCAGAACCAGCTTCCCACCAGGTTTGAGCAGTCTGGCCATCTCTGCTAGAGTCTCTGAACTGTGGACGGGGGTGCAGTCAGCCAGAGGACACGAGAGCACCCAGTCAAAGCTGGACGCTGAATAGGAGGCTGAGAACAGGAGATGATCATTATACTCTGCGCTGAACCCCATTTCTGCTCACAGGATGAAGTCCCAGCATCTTCTACACAGTCGTGGCGATAAAGCGTTGTCTATGCGATTTGAAAGAATGCGATTAGCCAATCGGGCAGACCGCAATTAATCCAATGTGCAATATTTAGTTGAATGTCAGGTTTAACATTTGTATTATTATTATATTTACTGTTTTTACTGTTCATAGGATAAATGCTGGAATAACGTTAAAGGTCCCATGGCTTGGTAATGAACAGAAATGTCCTATTTTCAGTGGATTTTTAATTTATTTTGTATTTCCAAATTTAACATGATTGTTGAAGGTGCTGCTGTTGAACTGAGGCAGGTCAGAAACTTCAGTTTACAGGAAAGTACTGACTTTTTTTAAATTGTATCTCTTTTGTATTATAACTTTAGCTTTTGTGACAAATGTTCAGCATTTGACTGTTTCATGTCCCATGCTTATTAAAAGAAAAACACGTTTGTTCTCCTCGTTGCATAAGAATAAAGAGCAGTTTGGATTTTGTCTCATGTAATAATGCTCCATGAATGCACATGGTTTATTTGTTATACGTGAATATTGAACTCTCTCGTTCGGCCCTACTAGTAGAGTCACTCACACAGCTGTAGTCTCTCCATGTTCTCCACTGACACTTTGCAGTCCTCACCAACCAGGGCCCCCAGTTCCTCTACATACTGTTTCAGGGCTCCTGGTGCCGAGGGCTGAGTCCAAACCAGCATCACCTTGTCCCCAGCTTTGATGCCAAGGTCTGCCATGACTTGTTGGAGATGTTGCTGATTTCTTCAAGTTGTTATGATCACAAATTGGCTCGTCTGTGTGTCTGTAGATCGTCTAAAAGTGAAGACGTGTGTCAGTTACTGGAGATAATCCAGCCAAACCGACAGAAATGGCCGACCTGATAACAAAGTGACGTTAACGTTACAACCGCTATCAAATAGTGAGAAGCCACGAGTCTAAAACATAGACTGTCTATATATTATATATAATAATATATAGACAGTCTATGGTCTAAACGAGCCCGGAGTCAGTCACGTTAGCATGAAAAAATAACTATGCCACTACTACTACTAATAATAATATTAATAATGACCTTTAAGTAATTGTGTTGTCATGTCATATTAGCAACGCAGGTAGCCCATATCTCCACCCTTATATTAGCCATAGTAATTCCTCTATTTAAAGTTGAGACATAGTCGAGTAATTGTGTCGTTTATTTGAGCTTTGGTCTTAAAATGTAAACGGGTTAACCACGGACTAACTAGCTAGTTACCCGCGGGTGCATAGCGCTAGGTTAGAAACATCTAGCAATTAGCTAGGGGGACGCAGGAAACGCCGGTTTGCTATTAAAGTTAGCTAATTCGCCCGTTCTTAACAATGGGAGAGTCCAGTACACTGCTACCCAGGAACCAAATATACTCAGCTGTTTGTAGGATTGTTATTTAAAGCGTTTGGTGGTTAAATCGTTGAAATAAAAGGCAATTTCAATCAAAGTGCTCAGTTACCTAATGCTGTGTCTCTTGGGGGAAGTTTCAGTGTCAGATTAGCTAAACAAAGTGCTGTTTCCTGTTTGAATTTTCAAAACAAAATCCTTGTTAATGCGTGGAGACTATGTTTGTAACTCCAACCTATCAACGTTGTGGCCATTCAAAGTATCAGGTGAAACTTTAGCAGGCTATATGTTTAATGAATTATGTTTTTGAAGTATTTCAGACACAAAATATTGCATTAACCTTTTTTTCGTCTTCTTTCTTAGACTAATTAAATCATTCATTGGTTTTAATTTGAAGGCAGCATCCTTGCGTCCTTGGTTTGTCGGTCTTCTTGCTTGCTTGACGACTTTGTATTTCAACAGCTGAGTCGCGCTAAAGTGACGCTGCTGTGCCTAAAAACAGCACAGTGAACATGGCGGCGCTGCTGAGAGGTCTGCGAGCTGGAAGGGCACTTCGGGGGCTGGCCAGCAGTAAGACACTTGCTGTTGTCGTTGTTGTTGTTTCAAGTTAATACAAGTATTCATGTAGCTAATGTCCATTCTTTTGGTCATGTGTTGCATGACGTGGAAACGAGCCAGTGTTTACAGTTAGCTGTCCGTGGCAAAGTCACAACGCTCGGCGGTCATGAAGGAAATTAATGGGCAATCATATTAATAATCATTATGTTGGCTGGGACACTTTATATAAGGCGGATAGTTGTTGGTTGACATGATGCTACGGGTTTTAAATCTCAACATTTAAACACCTTACTTCGTTCTTTATGGTTATGCATATTGTCAGTGTGTTTGTCATAAATTGGAATTAAGCTCATCTTGTAATTATCAGCACATAAATTAAGAAATCATGAGTGCATAATTTAATAACAGTCTTGTGCATAATAATAATACCATTACCAGAATATTATTACATTATGAATATGATTAAGAGTAAATCAGAGTCATTTGTGAGTTACTGGAAGCAAATTATAAAATCCCAATACTTTAAGATAATCGATGTTTTCTGTCAACATCTGTTACACTTTAAGAGCTGTAAAACAAAAATCAACTCAAATGACAGTATCATATGAATCACTTACTGTAATGCAGCCTGAAAACCAGCAAAATACAGCACTTATGTCATGTCATATTAGGAAAATCTAAGAGGATATCTAGTCTCATATCAGGATAATCATACATTGCCCAGCCCTAAATTGAACTTTTGCGTTCCCCCTGCAAGACATTCCTCTTCTGGGATTCACCACTTAACTTTATTGAATTTCCATGGGGCACATACAACATAAAGTAAGACTGCCACGGAGTAAAGAATGGATCCCACCCGAGCCCCTTGTCCACGAAACCAACCAGGACAACAAAAAACTGAACACATCATTCAAAATGGCTTACTTAAGCCATTGTGTAACATTAATTTCCTTACATATTTTGACCCAGAAGTCATTAATAAAGTGACATTCAAATACACAGTGGAAATATGTACCCTGTGTAGAAGCTGTTGAGCTTGAGTTGTAAGACAAATGTGACATTTCGTTTTGGAGTTTGGTTACCGTCTCCCCCAACCAAACCGGCTGAGGCTGATGGATCTACTCCCCCCTACAGGAGTGGCTGCTCCAGCAGCTACCAGGCCCCAGTGCAGCAGCCTGGGTCGAGGCTTCCACCGGGCGCCACTGAGGCTTCAGGATGACTCCAAATGTGACAAGCCCCCCTCCCCCTCATCCACAACCTACCACGAGCACTACAAGGCTCACTCTGCTGAGCAGGACACCGCAGCAGCCCCCCAGGAAGACTCAGCATCTGACCCAGCAGCCGACGAGGCTTCCAGGCCAAACACCAGGTCAATCTTCAAATCTTGGGGCTTAGGGACGTGAGGAAAATATGCAATAACGTTGTTGACAATAACACTATTACTATAGGATAGGCCATCCAGAACCGGTTCCAGCTGGTTGTGTTGCAGCCATGTGGCACAGTTAGGGACGCTTTAGTGTGTGGTTTAATTTTACGCTAAAAAAGCCCAGTAAAGGGTATTTTACTCTTATCTGTGAAATAAGCATGCACCTTAACATGAATCCAACATAATTGACCAAATCTGTATAACCCTGCTGACTGGCCGAGGATTCACTCTCTATGTTTAACATTTAAACATGATTTATAAAACCATGCACACAGTTATTAGCTTTACGTTCTATACCAAACAATTACGCATAAAGGCTTTAGGTCCCCCTACACATTGTTGTAGGCCCGGTTTACGATGCAACTTCAATTTATACAATACACAAATGTGGTAGGGGTCCCTGCTCCGTCCCTATGTTACTCGGGGGTCCTTGGCTTAAAAAATGTTGAAGACCCTTGATCTAATGCACAAGTCGCTGAGAGTGTGTAAACCTGCCCCCCGTGCTGCAGTTTCCACGTGTTTTATTATTAACATTTTTATGTAATGCAATGGCTGATGGGATAAAGGAATTCCTTGTTACTTTACGGTGGGACTTGAAGCCTTCGCCCTGCAGAAAGATTCTGAAGCTCATTGAAGGAGGGTTGAAGAAACACAGGTTTAAACAGGTTTTTTTAGTTACTCCATGCCGCGTTGTACTGAGGATAACGTGACTTGGATACCAGTTCCTAAACAATTCTATAAAACAAAAGGAAATTGCAAAATTACACCTTACAGTGTATATATATATATATATATATATACATAACTGATAAGGACGCTTGTGTGCAAAATCTGGCAAGCACTATCTGATATGTGCCGGGCCTTGGCTGCAGGACTAGTGATACTAATGACTCTTTTCAAGACAAGCCCGGGCCCTGTGGATTCAATTCTTCCTCAATTTCTGTTGTGATAGGTAATAGGAAAAGAATGGTGAATAAGCACTTAACTGCAAACTTAGCAAATTTAGCATCCATTCCTCGTCAGCTACAGCCTGTCCCAAAAAATGAAAACACACTAACACTAGCCTTACTAAACGTCAGGTCTTTGGCAGGAAAATCATTTTTAATCAATGATTTTATTACTAAGCACAATCTAGATTTTATGTTTTTAACTGAAACCTGGTTAGACCATAATAACAGCGCTGCTGTTCTCATCGAGTCAGCTCCCCCTAACTTCAGTTTTATGAGTGAGAATAGAGTGAATAAGAAAGGAGGTGGAGTCGCCATTTTGTTTAATGACTCATTCCACTGTACGCAAATATGTTATGGAAATTTTGTTTCTTTTGAATATGTTGCTCTTCAATTAAGATCTTCCCCTCAAGCGATGTTTCTAAATATCTACAGGCCACCTAAATATTGTGCAACCTTCATTGATGACTTCACTGAACTGCTGTCTATTATCTGCATTAACTTTGATTGTGTAATCATTGCGGGTGATTTTAACATTCATGTTGACAGCCCCCAGGACAGGGGGACCAAAGAGCTGTGTTGTGTTTTTGAGAACTATGGACTGACTCAGCATGTGACGGAGCCCACCCACAATAAGGGGCACACTCTGGACTTGATTGTCTCCAAAGGTCTGAACATTTCCAAGGTTGTGGTGACTGACGTTGCTCTCTCAGATCATTCCTGTGTTTTCTTTAACGGCACTATCTCTGTGCCCAAAAGTGTCCAAACAAAGATAATCAGAAAACGGTATATCACTGAAAACACCAGTGACACATATACAGCTTTTCTCCTCCACCCCAGCCCTCTCTGGGCTATCAGTCAGTGAGCTTGTAGATATTTCACTGTAAAATCACAAATGTTATTGATGCCATTGCTCCCACTAAGGTCAAAGTTGTATCTGGTAAAAAAGATCTCCATGGAGAAATGTCCTACTGGTGAGAACAGAAAAAAGAGAGTGTAGGAAAGCTGACCGAAGGTGGCGAAAAACAAATCTCCTGGTCCATTATAACTCCTATAAAGAGACTTCGCATTTATAATTTGGAACTGAGGAATGCAAAGGTCCTTTTCTCTGATATTATCTCTAGAAACAATAAAATTCCCGTGCTTTGTTTGCTACTGTTGATAGGTTACAAACCCTCCAGTACCAGTAGCATCTGAACTTTTATCTACCAAGGCCTGCAATGACTTTGCCTCCTTCTTCAAAGACAAAATTCAAAAGATTAGACAACAGTCAGTGCCTCCATATCAAGTCCAGGATATTGTTTGTCACAGTGTTCAAGCAAATAGTTCCAATATGACAGAATTTCACACCGATCAACCATACAAACCTGGAGGACATTATTCACATCTGAAAACCTCGACCTGTTGCCTTGATGTCTACCACGGACTTTTCAAAAATGTTTCCAATTGTTTGACTTATGATCTTCTACAGATTGTGAACACATCTCTCTTTCAGGTATCTTTCCACAGGCCCTGAAAACTGCAGTAATCAAGCCACTCTTAAAAAGAACAACCAGACAAGTCACTAATGAGCAACTATAGCCATATCAACCTTCCGTTTTAAGTAAAATCATTGAAAAAGTAGTCTTTCAACAACCAACCATTTCTTGTCACTAAGCAACAGTTTTGATACCTTTCAGTCGGTTTCCGACCACACCACAGCACTGAAACGCTCTTGTCAAAGTCTTTAATGACATCCACCTTAACACAGTAATGGCAAAATTTCAATCTTAGTATTACTTGATCTCAGTGCTGCATTTGACACGGTCGACCACGACATACTACTAGACCGATTGGAAAACTGCGTTGGCCTTTCTGCTCAGTACTAAACTGGTTTGAATCCTACCTAAAGAATAGGATTACTTTGTGTCTATGGTAATTATGCATCGAGCGTACAAATATGACGTGCGGAGTTCCGCAAGGCTCCATTCTGGGGCCTCTTCTTTTAACATCTACATGCTTCCACTGGCTCAGATTATGGAGAAAAACAAAATAAGTTACCATAGTTATGGACGACACACAAATTTCATAACCTTATCGCCAGGGGCTATAGTCCAAACAAAAACTGACTAAGTGCATCGAACAAATTAACGGCTGGATGTGCCAGAACTTTCTGAAATTAAATGAAGAAAACTGAGGTGGTTGTTTTTGGAGCAAGAGAGGACGATTAAAAGTCTGCGCTCACTTCAAACAACAATGTTAAAAACAACAGACAAAGCCAAATCTTGGTGTAGTCATGGACTCACCTGAACTTTAACAGCCACATAAGACAATTACAAAGTCAGCCTACTATCACCTTAAGAATATATCAAGGTGTAAAGGACTTATGTGTCAACAGGATTTGAAAAACTTGTCCTGCCTTTATCTTCATTAGACTTGACTACTGTAACGGGGTCTTTACAGGTCTCCCAAAAAATCATCAGACAGCTGCAGCTGATTCAGAACGCTGCTGCTCGAGTCCTCACTAAGACCAAGAGACTGGATCACATCACTCCAGTTCGAAGTCTTTACACGGCTTCCTGTGTCCAAAGAATTGATTTCAAAGTACTCTTGCTAGTTTATAAATCACTTAACGGTTTAGGTCCAAAATATATTGCTGATCTGCTACTACACTATGAACCACCCAGACCTCTCAGGTCATCTGGGACAGGTCTGCTTTCTGTCCCCAGAGTCAGAACTAAACGGGTAAGCAGCTTTCAGTTTCTATGCTCCTCATATCTGGAATAAACTCCCGAACCTGTAGATCCGCTGCTACTCCAGTTCTTTTAAATCAAGGCTGAAGACCTTTCTATTTGATGCTGCCTTTCTTTAAATGACTAATCATTCTTTAAATTTCTATGCTGCACTGTAAATTTTATTCTTGTGTTTTATGTTTTCTTTGTTTTTAACTGTCTATTCTGTGTTTTACCGGTTTTTAATGCTTGTGATTTTTAACTGTTTTTACTGTGTTTTTATCTGTTTAACTGATTTTGTGTAAAGCACTTTGAATTGCCTTGTTGCTGAAAATGTGCTATACAAATAAGCCTGCCTTGCCTTGCCTACATATCTTTAAATCTATTTTTCAGATCCTACTACATGAGCCACGTGGTTTTCCTGCGTGCCTCTACGACGTGTAACATCAATTACACACATTATTAGATCTTGGTGGAAGAATGCTGCATGCTTATTGGCTCACTGTCGGTGATGAGATTTACTCCTTAGATATTGAAATATCTAGGTATTATGCTGAAACATGCCTTGTGTGTCTGTGGAAAGTTACCAGGACCAGGGCGGAGAGCAAAGTGAGGAGTATGAAACAGAGGAGCAGCTTCAAGCTCGGATCCTGACTGCTGCTCTGGAGTTCGTCCCCCAGCACGGCTGGTCGATGGAAGCCATCGCGAACGGGGCTGAGGTGAGCTGCCGTTAAAGGAAAGGTCAAACCCAGAAAACCGTCAGAGGACAAAGTCCACATTCTGTCGTACCCCCCTAGGCCCACGACAGCTTCACAATCTCAACCTGCTTCTCCTCCTTTTGAGGGTTTTTTGATTAGTTGTTTGTAATGTGTGTCCGTCTGTTTCTCTCTCTCTCTCCTCTCTCTCTCTTCTCTCCCTCTCTCGCTCTCTCTCCTCCCTCCTCCCTCTCTCTCTCTTCTCTCCTCTCTCTCCTCTCTCTCCTCTCTCAGACCCTGGGCCTGCTCTGCCTCCACTGGTATGTTCTATAACGGAGCTGGAGACTTGGTCCTACCTTCCTCGCCCATGCAACTCGCAGCTGACTGACATCCTGGCTGAACAACAACCAGGTCCAGCTGGGCATGCTGAGTACGCACACACACACACACACACACACACACACACACACACACACACACACACACACACACACACACACACACCACACACACACCCACACCCACACGCACGCACACACCCCTATTTTTATTAACTTTATAATAAGAACTTTTAAGCCCAGTTCAGACCGAAGATTCCCGACGTAACAAAACGGTTTTAGAGTGAAGGGGCGTCGCCTGTTTCAACGGTAGTACAGAGAGTCGTTGCTATGGAGATGATACATCGTGTCGTCTATTTGATTTGTGTAAACTGGCAGGTTTCAGAACGTTGCAGACCAGCACGTAAAAGTAGTTTTTAACTTGTCTTGCTGCAAATCTTTAGTCTGAACTGGGCTTTACAGTTCAAGCTTCAAATAGAAAATGTCTGATTTCAGCGTTTGGCTTTGACAACTGTGTTGCAGACCAAAGAAGACTGCTGACTTCCTAAGAGATGCTGTAGAGACCAGACTAAGGATGCTCATCCCCTACATTGAATCTTGGCCCCAGGTATAGTATGCATGACGATGAGCACAAGGAGCAGTCCATCTCTGTGTCTCCCTCCATTTGTTTTTTAATTCTCATTGCTGGCAGAGGTCAGGACTGAAGGAGAAACTACATTTGATCCTTGACTCTGGCTGCATCTCACAACCCTTAAATTACCTCCTCGAGTCCTCCACTTGCCCCCCGTCCTGCGTCTCAATCCCTCCCACCGAGAAGGCACGGGAGACACGTGAGGGAATCATGGGATGAGAGAGGCAACGAGCTATTGTGTTTATAGCAGGATGAGACGTCCTTTCCTCTAAAGTGTCACATGAGTTTGTCAGCTGTTTGGGCGGAGTTAGCAACTCCTCCAGCTGCACGGCTTCTGGGAAGGCTGCTCTCATGTGTCCTCGCCTGTAGCTCCTCGTTGATCCCTCCACTATGCTCGGTCCTCAGTCCTCTGGGCAGGAATAGGAGCTTTGAGACGGCCTTTACCGAGGAGGGACAGAACAACTTCTGGTTCAGCCGAGGAGTCGAGGAGCTATCAGATAAGGGTTATGAGACGCAGCCTCTGTCTGTGTCCTCAGGCCATGAGCATCTTGCTTCTTCCTCACAACATCCCCGACAGCCTGAAGCACCTGTCCACCATGGTGGACGACATCTGGTACTACGCCGGAGACCGATCCACAGACGTGAGTGGATCCTATCACCCTCGATCTCCTTCTTCTTCTGCTCATACCTTCCTGTCCCCCGTTCATCACCACCCGCACAATATCAGGCCTGCCACGTCCCAGGTTACCCCCACCCCCTCAAACACCTGACTCAATCCCTGCTTACACCATGGCCATAGAAACGACTTGGCACTGATTAGCTGGCATATGTTTCTTTTATACATTAATATTTCTTTGTCTGTTCATCTTAGCATAGTTCTAATTCAGTACTCTATTTTATATTAGGCTGCAAGTAGTCTACATCAACAATGTTTTAGTTACTGGAATGTTCTAGTGCCGACGGAGGCTCCGCCGGATGTCCCTCATTTCAGAGGGATGTCCCTCACCTTCCGCTTTCTTTGTGTTGGCGTTCTACACTCAACAGAAAACTCAGATTGGACAGATAGTCTAGCTAGCTGTCTGGATTTACCCTGCAGAGATCTGAGGACCAGGTAACCATAGTCCTCAGATTGGACAGATAGTCTAGCTAGCTGTCTGGATTTACCCTGCAGAGATCTGAGGACCAGGTAACCATAGTCCTCAGATTGGACAGATAGTCTAGCTAGCTGTCTGGATTTACCCTGCAGAGATCTGAGGACCAGGTAACCATAGTCCTCAGATTGGACAGATAGTCTAGCTAGCTGTCTGGATTTACCCGGCAGAGACCTGAGGACCAGGTAACCATAGTCCTCAGAAATCAGCCGCAGGTTAGGGCGCCAACACAGAGAAGGAGGAAGATGACGGCCAAAAAGACTGAAATCCAGCGAGACTTTCCGGCAGAAGGAGAGCAACCCCCCGGATGAGGACCATCGTAGATATAGATCAACCGATTATTAACTGGATTTATCAATTAATCTTTCTATCCATAAAATGTTTCCCAGAGTCCCAGGTAACTTTTTTAAATGGCTTATTTGGTTTACTATAATATAAAATAAAGGGTCACACTTGACTTGACGTTTTCTACATAACAGTGACATGACACTGTCATGAACATGTCATAAAACATTATAAACAAGTCCTAAACGGTAATGACATAACTATTTTTTTAGTAAGTGTCAGGTTTTGTCATGACAAGTTATGGCTATTGTTATTGTTAGGGTTCATGTGTCATGACAGTGTCATGTCACTCTTAATTAGAAAACGTCAAGTGTTACCAAATAAAAAAAGTTGAATTGACTAATTATGTTACTGGTCAGCTTTAGAATGAAATGAAACCTAATTCTCCTCAGTGTCTATCTCTTTAGTTCTCTTCTCTTTTGATGTGGTTGCACCTTCTTGTATTTGATTCAGTTCTTCTGCACATGTCACTTGTTGCTGTATGTGTAATATTAGGGATATTGAGTTTTTAAAATTATGTAGCCTGGCCTCTTTCAATAACGCCTTCTGCACCACCCCTTTCTTCTGTAGATGAGCTGGTACACCAAGCGGGCAGTGCTGACAGGCATCTATAACACCACCGAGCTGGTGATGTTGCAGGATTCCTCTCCAGACTTCCAGGACACCTGGAACTTCCTTGACAACCGCATTCAGGATGTAGTCAACATGGCCACCACGGCCAAACAGGTAGAGTGCTTATATACCAATAGCATTACAGAGGAACAGCGGGGTGAAGGGGTGAAGTGTGGTCATTGAGGCGTTTTGAGACTCCTATCCATACTTTCTGTATGTAGGAATCCCACCTCTCTATGTTTCCCAACTTTACCCATCAGTGGACTAATTGAGCCCAGTTCAGACCAAAACAAGGCAAGGCAGCTTTATTTGTAGAGCACATTTCAGCAACAGGGCAATTCAAACATTGAAAACATTCAAAACTATTTGCAATACTCCGGTCTTCAGCATTCTGAAAGCTGCCAGTTTACCCCGATATGACTAGACGATGCGCTGCATCAGCTCTAAAGTAATGACTCCCTCTGTACATCGGTGCTAGCTTATTAGACGGGCCGGTTCAGACCGCTGCAACCTTTCCTTTCAACGTTCTAAAGCGGTTTCTTCTCGTATCTTTGGTCTGAACTGGGCTTTACATAACTGACCTTAGACTGAATGATTCAGAACATTCTCCCACTACACAGCCTTAATATGGGGCCGGATGCAAAGGAAAACTGAAAGATGAAGATGCTTTAATACATAGTACACGTACAATGAGTTCAGAATGCAGGACAGAATGCTTCTGTATTTAGAAGACTTTTGACCTAATTTTCCAATCATATGTTATAAGTTGTGTGTTCCACTTTATTCTGTAGATGCAGTCGACTGGTGAATCAGTGGTGCAGGGGTTCATGGGAGCTGCCATCACGGTAAGTATTTACCTCATGTTCATCATTTATAGGTACTTTTCTTTTCAAAGGCCTGTGCACTACATAAGCAGTCATACACTCCTCTCCATCTGTTATACTGATTCATACATTTATGTGTTTTAACAAGTTAACACAGAAGGTTTGGATTGTTTGAAAAATATGTAAAGACATGAAATGTATGGATAGAAATGTGTCTGATGTTTGTTTTACAGCTGAAGAACCTAACAGGACTGAACCAGAGGCGGTGATCTAAAACCTCTCTCACTCCCAGTGGTCCTGACTGCCCGGCTGGAGTCAGGAGCTGAACATCACATTTCCTTTTGCTCTTCTTTTTGATTAAATCTAAGAATCTGAACGTATTTGATTATGGCTTTCATTCAGGAAGAGAGAACTTATTTATCCCAGTGATCGGCCTCTTTCTGTTCACCTGTAAGACGAGAGGCTGCTTCGGATTTCTTTCAGCGTCCAAGATTTCTCCTGCTCTCCTTCCCTTTGGACGATGTGATTTGTTTTTGGAATGAGCCATAAATAAAGTAGTTATATATTGTATATTTAATGTTTGTGTTTCTTTTATAATTAATGTGTTTAAAATGAAGGTTGAATAAAGGTTGAACTCAAACACAACTCCAGGAGTTGTTGTTAAGTCACTAATATGTTTTGGCCCGGTGTAAAAAAAAAAAAAGAAAGAAAAAAGCTACCAAAAGCAAACTGCATCATTGTTACTTGGATTGGTATTTTCTCTACAAACAAAATAATTAGAAATATACTTCAATTAAAGTATTTAAAGTATTGCCCTCCATAGTGAGTGATAATTGATAATCCACTTTCTGTATTGCGATATGAATGTCTCTGACTAGATGTTGTAGTACATTTGGCAGTAATGCCATTTGAGTGACTCAAATGTGTCTGATAGCATCATTCCCAGTGTAGGTTCTCCAGGTCTTTGAACAGATGTTTGGAATATGGAATATGTTGTATATATGCAGACATGTCAGACTTCTTTTTCTGTAATGCCCTGCTATGACTTGAACTACTACAACTACCATTTGTAGTCACTGTTCCATTATCTTTGTTGTGACTGTTGTTGCCACTATTCATCATGCCCCCCCCCCCCCCCCCCCCCCC
>NC_045740.1:32862392-32868591 GCF_008692095.1 Etheostoma spectabile | reverse complement strand
CCCGCCAGACACCACCTACCAAGAGCCTGGGTCTGTCCCTGGTTTCTTCCTAAAAGGAGGTTTCTCCTCGCCACTGTCTCACTGCATGCTCTTGGGGGAATTACTAGAATTGTTGGAACTTTATAAATTATAGAGTGGGGTCTAGACCTACTCTATCTGTAAAGTGTCTCGAGGTAATTTTTGTTTTGATACTATAAATCAATTAAACACATAGTATAAGCTCTAAAATTGTTTTTCATTGTCGAAGACATTGTTCATATTACATAAAATACATTTAGCACTTTTATTTTGAAAAATACCGTGCAGGCACAGTGCGACCCGGATTTTAAATAAAGACCCGCCTCAGTACTTCACCGTGACCTATCAGTATTCGTATTTACATTTCCTGGCCAATCAGCGGGTGGTAAATATTTCCGTGGAGGCCTTCGAGTCTTAGCAGCGGTAGTTGAGTGTGTGAACGATTTTACAACGCCAAGGCTTATTTAACTCCCAATAATGCCGTATGCTAACCAGCCGACGGTGAAAATCACAGAACTGACAGACGAAAATGTCAAATTTGTCATTGAAAACACTGACTTGGCGTGAGTATTCACTTCTTTGTCCATTTAAGAGAGCGTGTATGGCAGAGAGCAGCCATTATTCTTCCCATCCTAACTAACGTGAAGAGACATTGCACGTTAAATAAGTGCACTACAGTACTTAACACTAAATTATATTGCTAATTGTGACTGAGAATATCCGTAAAGAACGTGTGTGTGCAAGTTGAAGAAACAGCTAACTAGTCGGCGTAATGAATAGAGGTGAACACGGTAGCTTCAGGCTAACGGTAGTTAGTTCAGATGTTGCATTAACGTTCCATATCAAAAGTCTGTGATTTTCCGTTTTAATAACAAAATGCATTGTTGATATTCACTAGCTGTTCTTGGTTACACATGGCAGGGTTTTAGGAAGGATTCAAAGTAACGTGAACATGTTTTTGTCATTCAGCAGTGACATGTTTCCTAGTCTGCGATAATGATGAATTGAGAACAATCTCTATTACTTATTATTAGCTGTTAAACATCTGTCTTTTTCCTTTTCAGGGTTGCAAACTCTATCCGCCGCGTCTTCATGTCAGAAGTTGCCACTATAGGTAGAGTGACTTCACGTTATCTTCTATTTTGGATTGATTTAATTGTAAGACAATGTGCTGTAATGTTACATTCCAGTAGACCATTACTCCTCTCACCCGGATGTAAACAGTGACATAAGGTGTAAATAATAACTATTATTATTATTATTATTATTATTATTATTATTATTAATAGTTATTGTTTTGGTCAGTCACTGGCATGGCTTACTGGGATACTAAAGGAAATTGAAACCAAACCAAATGTGTTTGAGCTGTGCTTTTATCTTCAATAAAAACTAAGCTTAGTTTGAATTGAGACATCATCACCTTTTATTTCTTGCAGCTATGTCTTTCCTACTGTGACATGTAACCCCCCCACACACACTCTCTCACACACACACACACACACACACACACACACACACACACACGCACATAAACACACACGTCCCGACCCCTGTGCAGTCCTGTGCTAAAAGCAACCTGCTTATGCCCTATAGTACACTATTATTTGGTGTCCCATAGAAAGGACTGTTGGAACAGTAGACAAATAGAATAGAATGCATCTTTAAGCCTAAATGTAGTCTGTCTGATGAGTAAGTTAAACTTGTATCACTTTATTTGCAGCAATTGACTGGATCCAGATCGATGCCAATTCATCAGTACTGCACGACGAGTTCATTGCACACAGAGTTGGTATGTACCACATGTTTAGGATATGCTTTCAATGCAATTGGATGGTAGTGATATGATCTATTGGATGAGCAGAGAAGTCTTATTAGTCGTAAAGGATGCTGTACAACATTGATGTTTCTTTCCATTGATTGTTTCTCAGGTCTCATACCTCTCACAAGCGATGACATTGTGGACAAAATGCAGTATTCTAGGGTAAGTAAAGTAACTGTTGTCAGTCATGGTGACACTTAAAGGGTATCTACCATTTATTTCATTCTAGACTCTATTTTCCTATGTTTTGGTGTCTAAGTGACTGATAGGAACAACAATCTTCGACATTGGTCCATATTAAGTAGAACGCTCTAACCGCCATCAAAAATATACTTCATTCGAAGCTGACAAAAACAAAATATAACTATGAAAAGCAGGGTTTTTTGGTTGTTGTTTTTTTTTCACTTTTCCAACCATCACAACTCCAGTTTTGGCTGAAATAAACACATAGTTTACAGATTTACATGTGAAAGTATGTTGGCGCTTTACACGCTAAAGTATTGTTTTTTTTAAATGGAGTCTGGTGGGTTTAGCACTAGCAACCTCAGCGCTGTTTCTGGTTAAAGAAAAGGTCTTAAAGAGGTGTGTCTATCTCTGTGGGGACCCTTTCTATATTGTTGTCAGATACAGAATTATAATCTGAGTCTGTCAGCGGCAACAACACAACCTTTAGTGGACCAAATTGACGATGCACATTTGCCCCATAGGGTTCCATTGCAGCCCGGTCTGCTGTTGCTGGTTAGAGCGTTCACGCTTGATACTGGACCAGTGTCAAAGATTGTGGTTTCTATCAGTCAGTTAGACACAAAAACAAAGATTAATAGGGTCCAGGTTTAAATACAACACCATTAATTAAGCGCTGTCCTATTGCGTGCAGTGGGAATTTGAAAGCCAACCGTTTATCCCGCCCCTTGGATTGAGCCCAGCCAATGGGGAGCTCCCATACCCAACATCTGGATGTGGGTCTGGCTGGTCAGGCTACAGGCTCCTTACATTGTTTTTAAGACTTGCATCCAGAAATGATTTCATAATCAAATACATTAACAAGAGACTGATTGTGCAATCGGTTGTTTGAAGTAAAATTGAACATTTAGGGATTAAAAAATATTTTTTATACAATAATTAACATTTGGAGGGAAGTATACTATACAGTTATATTTATAATAGTATAATGTCCTGGCCTTTTGTTCTCGTTTGTAACATTGTTTATTGCAGCGGTTTTCCTGGCTAAACAAAATGTCTATTGTGTTTTGAGTAAATGAAACCCCAGTTAACAAAACTAGTTGATGAAATCCAATGAATATTTAAATACATCATCAGGAGAGTCCGGTACAGGCTGACTCTGTACTATCATTGGGGGTTGGTTGGGTTGGTCTTATCGGGGCAGGCTAAAAGCTAAAACCCTGGTTTATTGGAGGATGGACATCATTTTGTCTCTGTCTCTGCCTGTCTCCGGTCCCTGTAGGACTGTACCTGTGATGACTTCTGCCCAGAGTGTTCTGTTGAGTTGACGCTGGACGTGCGATGCACTGAGGACCAGACGCGGCATGTCACGTCGCGAGACCTTCTGTCCAACAACCCCAGAGTCATCCCGGTGAGTCCTCTCTGTCCACTTACTGAAGTCATTTGGGGGGGGGGGGGGGGGGGGGGGGGGGGGGGGAGAGAGACGACGACACAGAAGGGAAAAGCTGAGCGTGTTTTTGTCGGGCTTTCCAGGTGACTTCTAGGAGTCGAGACAATGATCCCAATGACTACGTTGAACAAGACGGTGAGTGTGAAGCTGTCTGGGAGGTAAACACTGGCTGTTAAGGGTAGGACTAGGTGTCAGTCAACAAAATGCTGCTACCTATACAAATGCCGGGACTTTGATATCAATTTCATAAGATAAAAATGAATTACATCGCAGCACAAATCCTAGTTATGTTCCAACTCTGACTCTGTAAGCGTCTCTGTGTAGCGTCAAGTTTGTCCTGCGTGTCTCTACAACGTGTAACCTTAGACAGCCAATCACAGGCATTGGTAGGAGCATGCTGCGTGCTGATTGGCTCACTGACTGATGAGATTTACTCCTTAGGTATTGAAATTGGGTATTGAATGACGAGGCATTTTTCTGTACTCAAAAGTCCTAGTTTAGGGTTAGTTCTATCCTTAGCCATATTATTGTCAGATGTCTGTTTTCCCATCATTTCACTCCACGTTTTTAAAATTTTACCTTTCCCTCGGTCCCCACTTTCTCCTCTGTCGTTTACTGACACAACATAGACATTTTACTGGTGAAGCTGCGTAAAGGTCAGGAACTGCGGCTCAGGGCGTACGCCAAGAAGGGCTTCGGTAAGGAGCACGCCAAGTGGAACCCAACAGCGGGGGTTTCCTTCGAGTACGACCCAGACAACGCACTGAGGCACACAGTCTTCCCACGACCTGAGGAGTGGTATGTTTTCATTTCAGCACGGCCCTTCATAAAGGAATAATGTTCAATGTATAGAATGTTGACCGCTGGACTGACGCACTGCATCTGGTCCCCCAGGCCAAAGAGTGAGTACTCAGAGATTGAGGAGGATGAGGTTCAGGCTCCCTACGACCCCAACGGGAAACCAGAAAGGTGAGGAAAGAGCCCTTCCCATGCTTGAGTTGTCCAGGGCACATGTTGTACGCAAGATTTTGTTATTATTATTATTATTATTATTAGTGGTGGGCGATACTGCAAAATTTGGTATCGATCCGATACCAAATACATATAGGGTCCGTATTGCCGATACCGATACCAATACAATACTTTTTACTTAAAAAAATACTTTTGTGTAGGGGAGAGCATTTCATTATTTCTGAGGTAGTTATGAATGATCAATTCTTTAGGCAATATTTTTTTATTAATGTATTGAAGTGCACAAAATTATTAGTTATTAGGCACTGTAGAATTAATACAAACCAAATTTTACAGCCTTTTTAAAAAATAAATAAAGGATAACAAAACATTCTCCCTTTTTTTTCTGGTTTTAAAATCAAATGGAAGTGGATTGAGTTCCCTCCTCATTTCTTCGTTTTTGTAGATCAGCATTTTCCTTGTCGTGTGTTTTTAAGTGTTTGTATAGGTTTGTAGTGTTGCCACAGTATCGAATGCTCTTTTTACACGTATCACAAGTTGCAGTATTATCATTTAGTGCCGTAAATTAGCTCCACACAACGCTTCTCTTCCTCTCGGCCATCCTGATCTCTCATTCAACGTGCTATCGGTCTCGCTGCTCCTCTGCGCGTTGTGTCAGTGAGTCACGTGACGACACAACAACGAATCACAGCAGAGGAGCAGGAGGAGGAGGAGGAGCAATGTGGGCCGAGATGTGAAAGCGGCGTTTGCTCAGGAAGGTTGAAGACACAAGCAAAGCATAGTGAACGTAGAGGAGAGCTATCTAAATTAAAATATCGATTCATTTACAGTTGTATCGATCAAATACCAATACCAGCGTTGGCATCGATACTATCGATATTTAGATCGATCCGCCCACCCCTAATTATTATTATTATTATTATTATTATGTTGGCCAATGGGGAAATCTTGCGGCTTGATTCCATGCGCTGAAATAACCAGAAAGTCACATAATCATAAAAAACACCATTTGTAATAAAAGTCATATTGTGATTTACAATATTGCAATATATTAGGGTCATGAGTTTACTTTATAATCAAGGAAAATGCAGAAAATAGGCTACTAAAATTTTGTGCAACTTTGTGGAGGAGGGGGGGAGTCATTACTTAGAGTTCCTCATGGGGGAGACAGAAACTACGCACAATAGCTTTAATATTTTACAAAATTGAGTAACAAAAAACATACAAACTCCTTATTAAATTAATAGTAAGCACTTACGAGAAACACAATGACATTCAAGATGGGAGTAATATAATAAACAGTGATTAAGTTTTAAAAAATGCAAGTCGTGGTTGCGATTTGACCAATCGTGCCGCCCTAATATAATAATAGCATAACCAGGGCTGAATTTTGTTCCACAATATGTAAAATTATGACAACAACACTACATTTTTTTTGTCAGACTATTTTTTGCAAAACAAATCCGTCTCTGCTTTGAATGAGTGTATAATCTGATAAAACATAAAGCAGAACTGAAGGGTCTGAAGGTCACCGGCTCCTCCCTGTCCAGGTTCTTCTACAACGTGGAGTCGTGCGGCTCCCTGCGACCCGAGACCATCGTCATGTCGGCGCTGGCCGTCCTCAAGAAGAAGCTCAGCGACCTGCAGACCCAGCTGAGCCACGAGATCCAGAGCGACGTGCTCACCATCAACTGAGGGCTGCAGTCACAGCGCTACCTTTTGGTTTAAAAACACATCTCTGTTTTTGCAATGTCTCC
>NC_045740.1:32839049-32862382 GCF_008692095.1 Etheostoma spectabile | reverse complement strand
CTCTCATTCCCCTTGCTCTGGTGTCCCCCCCCCCATTCCCCCTGCTCCGCTCCCTTACACAGCAGGACCTCTAGAGGGCTGATTCAGCACTATTCAGCTCACAGACATTGTTCCTGGAATCGGATGGATCCTCCCTGGATACAGTGTTAATTATTGAAATCAACACTTATTAGTGGGATTATACCTCCATGTACAAACATTATAAATGATGTGAATTGGTTCTATCTGGACAGTGATTTGAGCAGCAGTGCTGGGACTGTGTGTAAGGTCAGCGGCTCTCAGATTGTCGGCAGTGTAACACTTACACTATTACATTAATATTTTGTTAAATGTTACTTTTTAAATAAATCCATCTTGAGGTACAACTTCAGTGTTTCTTTATAGTAATTTCTCATTTGTGATTTAAGTTGACTTTTAATTAAGTTGTGAGTTTTCAGATGTACAAACACCTAAACAAGCAGGAAACCAAATTAGCTCTGCAGATATAAACTCAGGAAATCATAAAATATGCATAACAAGGAAGAAACATGAAGACAGGATATGCTTCTTCAGGGGTTTTACAAAAGAAAAAATGCACGTTTTTAATGGTCAAAAGTCTTTATTTCGAATTGTGTAATAAGGCTTGAGGATCGTAACTAAAGCCAACACCAAAACGTGTTTTTTGTTTATTCTTATTGGGACTGATGTAATATGTATTATCATATTGGTACATGGCCAGAGTTCTGGGTTGATGGAAGCAGCAACTGCACTGTGTCAAGGACCTCCAACATACTATAAGAGTGTTTTTGGAAGGACAGACCGAGTGATAGGGTGACACCAGAAGAAGGGTCATCTTCAAAATAAAAGCATATTAGCTGAGATATCCTCTTATTAAAACGTCAGTGACTTAGAAGATCATTTTGTCATTGTATTAAATAATTAGACAACTGACATGCACGTTTTACTTTATCTTTACATACTCATTAAGACACACATGTGACATCCACATTTTTCGGTTTCCTGGTATTCCTGAAGTAGATTTTTCTAGTAGCTACTTAAACATTATTTCACTAAAATGAGCTCAAAACACACGAGATAATAACGAGCCGTTATTTACATGGATTTGCTACAGTGTCATTAAACATCCATATAGGATTAAAATAGAAAGTACATTTCCACAACTAAATGAAAAAAGATTGAATTAATCATTTATTTTGTTTTTTTGTTGCACAAAAGCGAATTTTCTTCAAGGAGGCTTTTATTTTGAATGTTGTGAGAAGAGGCGATATTTTCATTCAACTGGGCTTCAAGTGCGACACAGAGCATACCGCATTCCCAGATGGAGGTCAGGACAGCTGTGTGTACTGTGTATCATCTGTGTGTGTACTGTGTGTTATCTGTGTGTGTACTGTGTGTTATCTGTGTGTGTAGTAAGCAGTACATGGTGTGAGATGTAACTTTCATCTCGACCTGTCAGGGCGGAGCCGTGTTTCCGCGGGAAATGAAGGTAGGCTAATCTGTTTATGTCGTTAGACAAGGTCAGGCTGAGTTGCATTTCGATTTCTGGCAATTTAAAGTTGAATTCATTCGCAGCAAATGTAACACAAAACATAAAAATCCCACAATATCAGTTCTAAATAAGTCGAAGCAGTTATTTAATTCGGCCTACATGCTTCTTACCAAGCAACAATAAAACCAGATAAACACCAACTTTATGATGCGATGTTACGAGGTACCGCCTCCCACCTCTGTGTAGCTGTGTGAACAATGTTGCTGGAATCACTGAGCCACCAAAACTAAAGGATGATTTTAAATTCAAGATATGGCATATTAATGGATAGTATGCAAGCCGAATTTAGCCAATGGGACTTGACGCTCAGATAACGTCTGACACTGTGTCTGATAAGATGGGGACCTCTTCAGATCCGCGAGACAACGTTAAACTGCTAATTTACTCAAACTACTTGGTTAGAAGTCCGAGTTCTATGTTTTCATGAAGATGCAGCATGCATGTTAATATCGACTGCTTTGCTCCCCTAGACACTGTTTCAAGAATGAAAATGTATACACATCATCTGCAAAATAATAGATTACAGGAAATGTTAATCCCCAGCTCTCTGTATTCCAAATAAATAAATATTGTTTGGTTGAGACAGTTTGTTTTTCCCTTTCACAAAATGTATTTATAGCTTACATGATTATTCACATTTGAACTTTTGCAGCTTGCCCAAAAAGCATGGTGAAAGAAAAAGCTAATGATGGGAATTTCTACATTTTGGAATTGGCTGTATTAATGTAAAATGTTTCTCATTTCTATGTGTTTAAGTAGTACTCTATCCTGCCACTGCAACAAATATTTGAATAGATAATGTACCTGAGATAGAGTGAAAGAAACCAAACATATATTGAAGTTTTATATGGTTTTATACAATTTTTTTATTCTCTAAGATAAAGAAGGTGACAGCTATTATTAATATTCATGTAAGATCTGCTAAGACATGATAAGGATATGTTATCTCACATGATAAAGCCATTTCTGTTTTTCCTAAAGTGAATTAAACCATTCAGATGTCCAAACGTAGCCCTGCTGTGGAGGAGCCCCCGGACTCAGATATGGCTGCGATGAGGAAGAGGTTTTCCTCCGTCTGCTCCTCTTCCTCGGCCGAAGGAGACAGGGCAGCCCTCTATGACAGCGTTCCCATTTCTGGCGCTGATCCAACCGGTGAACAAGAACATGCCTATGCAGCTCTGCTCTGGTGAGATGATTCTGCTGCCTCCATCACTGCGTCCATCACTGCCTCCATCACTGCCTCCAGTGGCAAACTCAAGACCTATATAAAAGAGACTCAGATACAGTATTAGGGGACCACTAAGGTCTATATAAAAGAGACTCAGATACAGTATTAGGGACCACTAAGGTCTATATAAAAGAGACTTCAGATACAGTATTAGGGACCACTAAGGTCTATATAAAGAGACTTCAGATACAGTATTAGGGACCACTAAGGTCTATATAAAGAGACTTCAGATACAGTATTAGGGACCACTAAGGTCTATATAAAGAGACTTCAGATACAGTATTAGGGACCACTAAGGTCTATATAAAGAGACTTCAGATACAGTATTAGGGACCACTAAGGTCTATATAAAGAGACTTCAGATACAGTATTAGGGACCACTAAGGTCTATATAAAGAGACTTCAGATACAGTATTAGGGACCACTAAGGTCTATATAAAAGCATCCAAAGAGCACCATGTCATGGGACCTTTAATTTATGCATCAAAACATGGGAAAGGGATCTGAGTATTACACTGGAGGATGAGCAGGACAGAATCTGTGGGAATATTAAAACTATGTAATGCGATGTGATGCAATGTATCCCAAAATTAAAAAAATAAATGAAAGAAATTAGCCTCACGCACAATGATGATTATTAACAAGTCTGTCTGTCCAGTTGTCATCGTGCCCAAGACTCTTTGCTGAGCTCCAACAGCAGCTTCACCGGCTACAGAGGCGTCCTCAACTGGATCATCATTCTCCTGGTCAGGTTTCTCCGTCTCCTCCTCCAGACCGTATCAGAGTTACCAGACTCGTACTTTCAAGTTAGGAACCTAGGATTAATGACTAATTAGAATGATGGTGTCTGATTTTCAGGTCCTGACTCATGCTCACTTGTTCTTGGAGAATTTCATACAGTGAGTATATAGATACACACATGTATACTGTACATTGAAGTTGATCAACTACTACATCCTCAATTACAAATGTCCACACATACTGCATGTACAATATTATAATCTAATATTAGCTTCTAATTTTATTCTTATAAACAAACTGTAAATAAAATCAAAACCTAACACTTGTTATAAGAGAGTAGAAAGAGAGAGTGAAAGTTCAGTAATTATCATTGAAACAGTCCAAAAATCAAATAAAACATCAAAGCCCACTTTTCTGGAGCTTTCAACCAAATCAGCAGGTAGAACTGCAAAAGTTGTTTTCTAGTAAAAACTAAGTCAAAAACTCTTTTTTGTCAAACCATTTACAATTTTCCATATATATATTTATATCTACTTTTTCCTCCCCCTAACAGACATGGCTTTTTGATAGATGTCAAAAAGGTCTTGGAGCATCTCATTGAGGACAACTGCACCTGGCCGTCTGTCAACCTCATCTTAGGTGAGGATCTCTTTAGAGTGGACGGCAGCCCCAACACCAACAGGCACAATTACATTAGGTCGACTTTTAGATTTATCAAAATCTTCTGGATTTGAATCTGAATCTTCTGTTCTGGCAGAACAAGAGATATCTCTTTCATTCCACATATTCTTCTTTTGTGTCAAAGCCTAGTGCCTACATCACCCACAATGCAACAAGACCATGCTCACAAAAAAAGCCTGTTTCCACATGTCTGCCGTTTCCCCCTCTCATTTCCCCTGCTCTGGTGTTTCCCCCTTTCATTCCCCCCTGCTCTGGTGTTTCCCCCTTTCATTCCCCCCTGCTCTGGCGTTTCCGTCTTTCATTCCCCCCTGCCTGGTGGTTTTCAACTTCCCCTCTCATTCCCCCTGCTCTGTTTTTCCCCCCTCATTACCCCTGCTCTGGGTGTTCCCCCCTCTCATTCCCCCCTGCTCTGGTGTTTCCCCCCACTCATTCCCCCTCATTTCCCCCTGCTCTGGTGTTTTCGCCCTGTCATCCCCCTGCTCTGGCGTTTCCCCTCCCCTCATTCCCCCCTGCTCTGGTGTTTCCCCCACTCATTCCCCCTCATTCCCCCCTACTCTGGTGTTTCGCCCTGTCATTCCCCCCTGCTCTGTGTTTCACTCCCCTTTCATTCCCCCCTCCTCTGGTGTTTCACTCCCCTTTCATTCCCCCTGAACTGTTGTTTCCCCCTCTCATTTCCCCCTGCTCTGGTTTTCCCCCTCCTTCCCCCTGCTCTGGTGTTCCCCCCTCTCATGCCCCCTGCTCTGGCGTTTCCCCCTCTCATTCCCCCTGCTCTGGCATTTCCCCCTCTCATTCCCCATGCTATTATTATTTTACTATTTCTAGCCTATTTTCTCTAGGTGCAACAACAACTTTGGACCACGTTTCAAATTCAGCACATACAGTAAAGTTCCTGTTGCTACAGGTGACCCCACTCAACCCAGGTCTTGCCGTCTGATTGGCTGTAGCTCCCTGACAGACTGGGATGCTTCTCCGAGGCACCAGCGAGTGTCTTTGAACAGGTTACACGCTGATTTGTGAGCACAGAGTCAACGCTGAATTGTCTCTGATCTGAGGCTTTTTGCCAGGGAGCTGTAAAAACTGTTGCTAAGTGGAAAATCAGGGCTAAAGCTGTCTAGTGAACAAGGCGTTAGCCTGTCATTGTGAATTAACTAAATATCTGTATTTCTTTTCAGCTGCCAATATGTTCGCCGTTACAGCTTTGCTCCTCGAGAGGTCTCAGGAAAAGGTGAGACTGGTGCATTTTCTTTGGCTCTTTCATTTCAATAAAGGCTGTTCTGTTTATTTAATGCATCAACAAGCGATTTGTTGATTTGTATATTGGTGGCATATTGAAATCCTTAGAGGATGTGATCATTTGGAATCCTTAGGTCTTAGTGCTTTACAGATTTGCAATTCTTCAGTTCTGAAACACCAGAATGTAAAGATTTGGTGTTGTTGAAATATGGAAAAGGTCATGAGGCTTCTGGGTATTATTCTATGCTTGCGCAGAACCTGGGGGTGGAGCCTGGACAGCCCTTTAGAGGACATGGGAAAGGGATCTGATGAAAAGGACTGGGACAGAATCTGTAGGAATATTAAAACTACATCACGTGATGTGAGGGTGCGCCTCATTGAGGTCTAGTTTGCATCTCTTCTATTGGACTCCTCCACACTGTTTAGACTTGGTTTGAAAGACACACCAAATTGTTATGTAATGTAATGTAAGACAGAGGACGGCCAATTACTACATGTCCTGTGGTCCTGTGATAAGGTCCAGGAATTTTGTTGGATCATTCAAAAAACAAGCATTTGTCTGTTAAAATAATTATGATGGAAAGGTCAGCACTTCCATTTACTTGTGTCAGGGTACGCTGTCCCCCACCAACGGTCATCGTTTGCATCTCGCCAACCTGGGCTTGCTGCTGCTATTTCCTGCTGCAGTCATCGTACATGAGCATACAATATCCACAGGTAACAACTGTGCTTTAAACATGTGCATCATCATCAGCACTTTTTTTCTATACATAAATGCAATTTTATCAACTGCTAATGGACATCAGTTAAGTCTTTTTTTTGCTGGTTTCCGCATATTAATAACTTTGTAACAGCATTTTTCACATCGTGAAAAGTTGCCATCATCCTCAGATTTTGCAGTAAAGTTCTGTTAGACCAGTGATGTCTGTAAAGAAATGTGCTTTATGATGAAGACTGAAGAGTCCACAGGCACCGTGGGTTTTCTGTAATGTCTTCTGAATGATGTTGCACCACTGCTGGGATGTTTCTGTTTTTTTGTCCACCAGGTGGAGCGTTCTTCTCTCTCTGGTTCTACACCGCTCTGGGGATGAAGCTGTATTCATACCAGGAAACCAATCGCTGGTACCGACAGGCTCATTTAACTGATGCAGGTATTCTTTCAACACCAGAAGTTGTACGTTGTTTTTGTTGTTGTTGTTGTTGTTTTTTACAAATGTGCAGGTATATGTACTGTATATTTGTATGGTATGTATATGTTTATGTATTAGCATTATTTGTGTGTGTGTTTGCTTTGAGCATCACTGTGCCATAGGGTGTAGGGTGTAGGGTGGGCGTAGGAAGCTGTGCATAGCTGCAGAATTAACTTTCATCTGGGATTTCTTGTAAAATGCAAAAAAAAAATTAATTTCAGAACAAAAACTACAACTACTGCTTCTTCTATCTGTGTTTACAGAGAGGGACAAGAATGTTTCGGAGGCTCTAAAAGCCCACACGGACGAGCTTACTTTCCAAGGTGATATAACATTCATAAATTAATTTTGATTTCACATTAACTTGATATGATGTTGTTGTTGTTATGATGATTAACGTGACATGTTTTGTCTTCTGCGACTCTGTTTATCTTTTTTCAGATCTTTATTATTTCCTATTTGCCCCTACCCTGTGCTACCAGAGAGACTTCCCCTGTACTCCTAAGGTCCGCATCACTAAGCTGCTGCACAGGCTGCTGGAAATGGTGAGCTGAACAGTGGCACCGTTATTACCAAGGGGGGGGGGACTGTGTGCGATCACAGAAGGCTTGTATCATGTGTTGTTTGTCAATACTCAGAATTCCTTAATGGGGGAGAAAGGAACTACACACTATAGCTTTAAAATGTAATAAAGTAAAAACAAATTAACAAAGAAATAGAGTGAAATTCTATACACATTGGTGTATTTCCTTTTGTGTGTATGCATTTGCTGCATCATAATTAAACGAAAAGCATATGTTAAAAGGACAATCACTTCGCGTAGTTAAAAATTGCCTCATATTTGCATATCAATGTCTAAATGTGTAATGATCCATAGCTCTATGAATAATTAACTTGTTTAAAGGGCTTCTACACCTGTGACATGGACACAGCAAGCTGCGGTTTTAACATGACTTTGATTGATGCAGTGGACATATTGTTAGAGGGGACAGATAAAGTTGTGTCCAGATATAATGTGGGTGTCATGGATGAAAACACTACAGCTAACTGTGGATCTTTCTACCTTCAGGTGACCGTTATCCAGATCATGGTTGGAATTGTGCAGCAGGTACAGCAGCTGGCTAAAGGTCTTGCTGTATTGTACAATATGTCACTGTGTAGTATCAATATTATCAATGTACTAGTGCAAAATTACAGATCTATTTGTTGTATAGTGTATCATAACATCGTATGTCATGTATGTGTAATCTGTAGTGTAGTATGCTGTACACGTTGTGCCTGAAGTGCATATATCATGTTCTGAAAAGGTACAATGTCTACGTACATACAGTACATGTCCAGTATAGTATACTGTACCCAATATGAGAAAACACTGGTATATTGTGCAGTGATGGAGTACTCGAGTGCTGGACTCGGACTCAAGTTCGACTCGAGGACTCGTACCTCAACTCCGACTCTTCTTTGGTGACTCGGACTTAGACCCGGTCTTGAACTCAAGACTTGACTCAGACTCGACAGTTGGTGACTTGACTACAACACTGACATTGAGTATGCTTTCATGCACACCAATAGTCCACTATTATTCTTAATATGACAATATTCAGAAATTGATACAGGTCATGTAAACAACATATTCCGGTTGAGTATTGAGAATAAGATTGTGGGATATTCTGGTATTATTCTGGTTTTAGAGGCATTCTTTTAAACCCCATTGATGGCAGGCCTACTGGCCAACACTGTAGGTTAGTTAGTCACTAAGGGAGTCATCCACAGATACAGGTAATCTTAACACTCACTAACATTAAAACATGATGTATAAAATCATACCAACACCTTTTTATTATAGTTTAGTGTTCTATGCACTGAAAAGGTATGAAATAAAGGCTTCAGGCTGTTATTGGAAGCCCTGTTTAATATGCAACTTCACTTTATAAAATATGGAGCTCCGTCTCTCTCTAGATAAGGGGTCCTTGGCTTTTAAACGTTGAGGAGGTGTAGTCTTTTACGCGGTTCTATACTAAATACATTTTCTTTTTGTCCTCTCAGTGGATTGAACCCATCTTCCAGAGATCAGAAAACTCCTTCTCTGTGAGTGAAGCCCAATCCTTCTTAATTGTAAATATTAGAGCAAAATCTGTATCCATCTGTGGAATTAACTTCTTTTTTTTAAATAAATCTTGTACATAGAGTATGGACATCACTATGAGAGTGGAGCACCTGGTGGGACTGGTGGTGAGTTCATTTCACATTACATATTGACTCTTGGTGACGTACATTTTTCAAAAAATGAATCCATTCAATTTATCCTGTTTTTTAAATAAAAACAATAAAATATCAAAACATCACATGAAGAGACTGTAAATGTACATGTCTATAGTAAAAGAAGATGATTTGTAATTTTCTGATTTTTTACAGTTATTTTTTATCCCTCAAGCTGGAATGTTATTGTTTTTTACAGTTCATTTTACAGTGTAATATGTCAGCGTGCAATTATGTAGACAGATGTGAAGAAAGTAGTCCCAGATGGTGGGCAATAATACTAATAATAATAACAAAGTACGGCGCAGGAGGAGGAGCATGTTGGGGCATGATAGTTATAGATCACGTTTTCATCTTACAGGACACAATATTAGAGATAGAGATAGATATAGCAGAGATTACTGTTAAATTGTATGTTGGTGTTGGTATTTGTTCTTGTCAGGCACCAACCCATTTCCTCTGGCTCCTCTTCTTCTTCTTGAGTCACTCCTACCTGAATTTCTGTGCAGAACTGCTGCGCTTCGGTGATCGTCATTTTTATGGCGACTGGTGGTCAGTTGCACAAAAACTATTTATGCACATTGTGTTGTTTTTTTGTTGCTCATTCTGCGCTGGCTCATGGCCTTTCATCTTTCATTTACAGGAACGCTACAACTCTGATCACCTTTTGGGAGAATTGGAGTATTCCCTTTCAGAAATGGTGTCATAGGTATTATGAAACATGTCTCACGTTTCACTGAAATGACTCAACCGCCAAATAATTTCCCCTTTTTGTCTTTTGCTTTCATGTCTTGTTTGTCTTTGCTGTGTGTCTCCACTGGTATGAAGACATGTATACACTCGGCTGGTGGAAGAGAATGTGCCCCCGTTACAGGCAGAGTTACTGGTCTTCCTGATGTCAGCTGCTCTTTTAGAGGTACAGTCTGATATCGCAGGAAACGCTCTTTAACTAAACACATGAATCACTATTAGAGCTGGGCCATATGGAGAAAATCAAATATCCCCATATTTTTGACCAAATACCTTGATATCAATATTGTGGTGATATTGTAGGGTTGACAATTGGTGCTTTTGACACGTGGGACGTGAGCCCCCGTCTCCTGGGTGAAAGCCCTGTGTTGTTTGACCCATCCGAACGGTGTGTAGCTGCTCTCCCCGCTGCGTTCTACCAACACGCCAAAGACTTTTGCAGTAGAGAGATAAGAGGGCTATTGGCCCAAACTATCAATGCAATACTAACATGCTGCCATGTTTTTGTCCTCTCTTCTCCACAGTATTTGATTGCTCTGCCTCTGCATAGCTGTCGTCTGTGGATATTCCTCATGATGCTATTCGAGGTGAGAATACCAGACCAGTGGCAGTTGGGGGTATTTACCTGGAGGGGGCTACAGGCTCTGAGGGCTTCTTCATACACAATTGCAATGTGAATGTCCAGCTTAGTGCACTTGACTCCATCAACAGCTCAGCTTGGTTTCTTAATCTATTTATCTCTATTTTTGCTAAACAAAGGGATCCACAAGAAAACCCCTTGGATTTACTGTAATAGATGTTTTTATAATAACTATGTATCAAATGACAACGTAAAATACGCTGGGACAATAGGAAAAATTGCTCACTTGAGGTGCTGAACGTACAAGGAATTATCACTTAATATCCGCATCTTCCCTCTTTACGGAGCTTTACAGTGACTTTCAGCTCATTGTTTAGCTGTCCGGCCCACAACCTGACTGCTTCGGTTCACGCGCACTGAGATCAGAGAAAAAAGCTGTAAAAACCCGATGTACACTACCACGTCAGCAGCAAATAGCACATAAACAAAGTTAGTTACAGGCTGGGGTAGAAAGTGGAGCATTTAGCAGCTACAGAGACAGATGTTTACCCCAGAGGTTGGTGGAGACCAAAGAAGAGCTGAAAGGATAGTGAATATTAGACTTAAATTAGAGCTGGCCAAAATCTTGATATTATCATATTGCCCAGCTCTAACTTTTCACCAGGTGGACACAAATTTGACTCCAAATTAATGATATTGTTGCTTTGTAACTGCTGAAAGAAGAATCTATGTTGAATGTGTGTAATGCATGGACCCGTAACTCAACACATTCTCACCCCATCTTGTAAAAGAAGAACAGGACAGTTGGGTTTAGGAGAAGAAGGATGGGACAGTTGGGTTTAAGGAGAAGAAGAACGAGACAGTTGGGTTTAGGGAAGAATAACAGGACAGTTGGGTTTATGAAAGAAGATGGGACAGTTGGGTTAGGAAAGAAGAACGAGACAGTTGGTTTAGAGGAAAGGATGGACAGTTGGGTTTAGATAAGAAGAAGAGACGTTGGTTTAGGAGAGAAGAACGAGACAGTTGGGTTAGGAGAAGAAGAACGAGACAGTTGGGTTTAGGAGAAGAAAACGAGCAGTTGTTTTAGGAGAAGAAGAACAAGACAGTTTTGGGTTTAGGAGAAGAAGAACATGCACAGTTGGGTTTATGGGAAGAAGAGATGGGAACGTTGGGTTTAGGAGAGAAGAAACGAGACGTTGGTTTAGGAGGAGAAGGATGGGACAGTTGGTTTAGGAGAAGAAGAACGAGACATTTGGTTTAGGAGGAGAAGAACGAGACAGTTGGGTTTAGGAGAAGAAGAACGAGACAGTTGGGTTTAGGAAAGAAGACGAGACAGTGGGTTTAGGAGAAGAAGAACAAGGACAGTTGGGTTTAGGAGAAGAAGAACGGACAGTTGGGTTTATGAGAGAAGGATGGGACAGTTGGGTTTAGGAGAAGAAGGATGACAGTTGGGTTTAGGAGTAAAGAACAGACAGTTGGGTTTAGGAGAAGAAGATGGGACAGTTGGTTTAGGAGAAGAAGGTGGGACGTTGGGTTTAGGAGAAGAGAGAAGAGACAGTTGGGTTTAGGGAAGAAGATGGACAGTTGGGTTTAGGAGAAGAGATGGGACAGTGGGTTTAGGAGAAAAGGATGGACAGTTGGGTTTAGGAGAAGGATGGACAGTTGGTTTAGGAGGAGAAGAACGAGACAGTTGGGTTTAGGAGAGAAGATGGACAGTTGGGTTTAGGAGGAGAGGATGGACATTGGGTTTAGACTGATTGATTTACAATATTTTGTTTGTTTTTTATGTAGTTTTACCTGGCAATATATATATATATATATATATATATATATTTATATATCTATATATATATCAACTGTTTTAGTTTAGTTTGTCATTTTGTTTTTATTATGTATAAAAATATATTTCACTTCTTAATTGAGTGTTAGTTTACTACCTGCTAGAAACATTTAAACTGTTAGGGACACTATGTCATTACTGTTGGTTCTTTGCAGATTAAATACTAACGGCTGTTTTATTTTTCCACTTCTTTTATGATGAGAACACACATAAAAGTGGCGTGCTAGTCAGAGCTGACCTTTGCGTTTTTATGAGAAGTGATGAATCCCAGAAATAACACTCCATCAGACCCGATCTCTGCACTCATCTACTGGTAACGCTCGACAGTAGCAGGGTTATGTAATGCACCTGGTCTGCCAGGAGGATTTGCAGTATGTGCACACACGTCCATTGGTGCGAGAGGACAGCTATGTCTTTTGCTTTTAGAGATCTAATTATTTTGTATTATTTATGCCATATAAACACCATATTAGACAGGTAACTAAGAAATTGAATTTTTCTGTTGGGACTCTTTCTGTTATGCTCGTGTTATTGATCAGTGTGCTTCCAAAACTACTCGACTAACCCTCCTTTCTCTTCCACCAACCAACTAAGACACAGAAGTGTAGAGCTACAGAAACATTCGTGTCCAAAGCTCCATCTGATTGGAATAATTTTCAAAAATGCTCTTTCATCTTACTATAAACTGTAAATATACTTATAAAATATACTAAAAATTGTCCTAAATGTAGTTTGCTATTACTGATCCTCTCTATATATTGTATGCAAGATTAATGTTAAGCTCTTATTATGCACAAGTGTGTGTGTGTGCGCTGTTATTTGTCTTTTTTTTAGATTTTTTTGTGTTAGGAAATATGTTCTGAATATGTTTGTATTGTTGTTGAGGACCCACTTGTAAAAGAGATGGGTTCATCTCAAGGGATTATTCCCAATCAAGAATTTCAAGATGATTTCAGGACCATGACAAACAAGACTTGTCACATGACGGGAGAAAAATAAATCCTCCATATGTGTCTTTTCTGCCCCTCCAACTTCAAGCTATAGTGTGTAGTTTCTGTCGCCCTCATGAGGAATTCTAATTAGCTTTGTAGCAACTCATTTGGCAATGACTGGAATGTAACGGACGTTCATTAATATCTAAAAGTTACGCAGTTAGCTTTAACATGTACTATAGGCTGGGCACAGTGAGAACCTTTATTAAATCATTGGATCTTCTCTTTCTAGCTTCTGGTTGCAGTATTCCTCACAAACTATTTCCAGGGAAACTATGGCAACGGCTTGGTGTGGCTGTGTCTGCTGCTGGGCCCTCTTCTGGCTGTGATCACCTACTTTCACGACCACTACATCAGCTTCCATCGCTATGAGAATCAGTCCTCCTCTTCACCGTGGACATCAGACCAGGGGCCTCCCAGCGCAGTTTTCCTGCAGACGCACTGATCAAGGAGATGGGGTCTGAAAGAAATTGTATTTTTATTTTTAAGTAGACCAAGATAAGACGGCTGTGATCCAAAGCTCAATGAAGTCTACTCATGTCTGTCCAAGGATCTATTTTGATGTTTGGAACTCTTTTTGGAGTTATCATCCACAACCTGTACCCAATTCAGCAACATATATATATATATATATATATATATATATATATATATATATAAATATATATATATATATATATACACACATACATACCAGACCAGTGGCTCTCAAGAAATCATCTAGCGACCCCCTTAGGGGTCTTGAGATGATTGGAAATATTGGAAAAGAGTACTGCTTGCAAATGTTCTTACTATACTTGTACATAATGTTAATGCAATAAACAACTGATTCAGTATTTCTGAGCCTAAACTTGTACGTCTGAATATTGTTGAACATTAAATGTCACTGAAAATGAAAGTGCAACATGGCGAGGCTTCAGCCATCTCCGCCACAGAATTAGAAAGTAAAGGTCCCTGTTATCATGATGAGGAGCACAGACGAGGCTGCTGCTTACACACCGCTGTTACCGTGGGTTACGGGACTCTAGTTCATCTACGTAAGATTCATGGACATGACCCAATCAGGAAATATAAGGAATGGTTGGACCTCATGGTTCAATGGGTCTAAGTGTGGAGTGATTTAAAGCATGTGTACCAGCCAAGGTCTGCATAGGCCATAATTATAGTCATCTGGCTTGTTATTTAATCATAGATGCTCCGCCATATTTACGGTTTTTATATTATAGCATTTACTGAGTCAAAGAGGCCTACCACTGGAAGCTGTGTACTATTCAAGTCAAACTTCCTGTTGTTACACTTTTAGTTGAAGCAACATTGTGTAACATTGGTATTTTGTGTGATTTGGCATATGTATATGTAACTACAGTTTCAGAGTAAATAAAGACAGCTGTACACCTGCAATTGTTATTATTAGAGCCTGCTAGGGGTAAAGGATTAATAATTTTAAAATCTAAATCACGATTAGCTAACGGTAAAGACCACAATTAATCAAATGTGCAATATTTAATTAATTGTTTTGTGTAACATTGGGTTTAACAGTTTTTATTCCTCTTTTTATCATTATTTACTGTTTTTCTCACAAAATAAATGCTGGAATAATGTTACAGAAATGTCCTATTTTCAGTGGATTTTTCATTCATGTTGCATGACTTTATTTAACATGATTGTAGAGGGTGCAGTGTGTAGATGCTGCTGTTGAACTGAGGCGCGTCAGAAACTTCCGTTTACAGGAAAGTACTGACTTTCTTTATTGGAATGGTTTTTGTTCTTTAGCGTTTGCGATCCTTGTATAAGAATATAGAGCAGCTTTGATAGTGTCTCATGTTTTATCTGTTACACAGTAATTACTGAACTTAAGCTATACTTTATATATTATAATCCCAAATCTTTCAGCCCTTGGGGCTTACATTACTAATGATAAAAAAAATAGCTAATGCAAAAGCTAACACATGCAGCCAATCCTCACACAAGACAACACAACGTGGTAGTCCAACAACAAGATGGCCAGCTCGGCGTGAAGCCTTTCATTACATAACGAGATTTGCTCGGTCAGTCTCTTCTGTTTTAGATCTCAGGAGAATGTGAAGTTTCACTGGGGTGTTTGTGTAAAGTCAACCCACGGCATTTCCCTGGGAGGAGGGGTACATGACCCTGCTGAGCAAAAGGTTCCCAGCAGCTGACCCCAAGAACCTCCAGAAATGGTAACTGCCAGGATTTGATCCCTCAAAACTGAAAACTGTATGTATTTCCTTTCAACATTCAATTCCTCAAAATAAATAAACAGGTTTCCTTGTCAGTATCATAATAGTTTATACAATGTCAGTTGTGCAGCCTGACCATCCTCCAGCGCTGAGGAGTTAGGTCTGGTAATTTAAGACTATGGTCTGTTACTATTAGATCTTCCCAGGAGATGGAAACCAACTTTGGAGCTCATTTATATTATGTGGGCCTATTGATATTATATTTAACTTTCCTGTTTTTATACATTCTTTGATACATTTCATTCCTTGCTATAACAATTTCCATGGTATATTCTATTTCATCTGCATCTAAAGAGACAGTACTGTGTATTTGAAATGAATAAAGTGATACTTTAGGTGATGATGGTTACCATTGTGACCCACAATCCTTTGTGCAATGAAGAAGACCTACCCTAGGTCACGTGATATTGTGACTGAGGCGGAAATGAAAGTTCATTAGCGTTAGCAGCGGTCCATAGCTGAAAAAGGTACGTGAAAGATTACATTTAAGCCTAATTTGAGGGTGTTTTAACGGATATAACGTGTTGTGACATAAACCACGTAACTACCAATGCAGTTTTACTTGTTGTCAGGCGATTAGAAGAGGTTTTAACGGCATGTCATTTCATAAAAAAGCCCTACGAAGCTTGCTCGCTAACAGTTAGCTTGTTGTGGGTGAAGGTAGCCAGAATCTGCCACATCGGACCGGACGTGTCGCGACTTCCTTTTCAAAATAAAAGCCTCAGTGGTGGGGCAACATGTATTGTTTGGTATACAACATTGTGGAGAGCTATTTATTACCATTTACTTTTAGCAAAATGATGTTTGTGGTTTCTTATGTGCATTTCATTAGTTGTAACACTTTATATTTATAGTTTATGTTTGCCAGTTGAGTTGTAGTTTGATGAAAAAAAAGGACCGGAAGCCAATATATTATTTGCCTCGCTTGACAGTGATGCATTGAAATGCCTTGATCATCTTCCGTGTTTGTTTTGTGCGCATCAGCCAAGGGTATTTAAATACGAGGACAATGAAATGTGTTTAGCAGGTACAGTTAAATCGTTATAAATCTACATGAAGTTTGGCCTGCATCTTCTGAGTAACGTTAGCGGATTTAGCTAACGCTGCGTAGCCGCAGGTCAGCTTGTTTCACAAGGTTGACGGAAGATGCTGGGCGCTTTTGTTGTTGTTGCTTAGAGCTGATTGTCTACAGTCGGGGTCAGACCTCGGGGGGTCATTTGGTTAATGCAGCACGTAATAGGTCGCATGCGTTATGGCCAGGTCACATCTGACCACGCATCACTGGGTTTTGGCTGGTCTTGGGCTGAGATGCCAACAGCAGTCACCTTGGTGGGGCAGCGAGAACGTTACACTGATAGGATGAGACCTCCCTCACACACCACTGTTAGGGTTAGGGCTCTTCTCTAAATACTAAGTAAGGACCGATATTAACACCAGCTCCAGACTAGAGATCGCTGCTTATTGTCCTTGCATATGTAGTTCAGGCTACGTCTCTGACTTTGCTCAAGGTGATGGGGATGGGGTCTAACTAAAGTCTGGGCACTCTGCTGGCAAACACATTTCTCCTTTTAATTAAAATGTAATTGGCCCAGCTGCTAAATATACCTATATATATGTTGAATTTTTCAAAAGGCTTGTTGTGATGTTGTAATATTGTGTGTTGTTGTGTTTCAGAGCTGTGAGGTCATGGCAGCTGCCAGCGTGAGCAGACCTGGCGTTGCCCAGACCACTGAAAAGTCCCAGTTGATCTTGAAAGGTAATGATCTTTTTTTTTGTCATCTCATTGACTACTTGAGACAAGGTTTTCCCCCAGAAAAGTTGTTTAGGCCTGTCAGTCAACAGGTAACATTAGTAGGCAATAATCAATTATGGTCACCTCATCGATGCAGAATTGTCCAGGTCTCTATTGCCATGCATTGAAGCAATTCCCCCCCGACACACGTTCCTTTTCAAATTAAAGACAAGACAGGAGAATGTCCCATACAGCAGTGTTACACCCAAAGCCTGTCTGTTTTATCTTAGAAATTCTCTCCAATAGAGTAATAGTTATTATTACGTGTAGAAAGCATCAGTGCAGGATATAAAAATGCCACACACACACACACACACACACACACACACACACACACAGACACACACACACACACACACACACACACACATTTTAACCATTTATTTATGCCCACATGAAGAAAATGGTACAGGGACGCAAATATTACAGATGCACTACAACACATATGCAAACTCATGGACCTGTGGTGTGCAGCAGGTCTTCACAATATCACTTAATAAGCGCAATACTCAGTTCTTAAAGGTATAAGTAGCAACGTCTCCGCCATATGTGGTCCCTACCAGTGATAGCAGATATGGCAGAGTACTCTTTAAGCTGTCTAGCCTCTTTTTGGTCAATCCAAGTTCTTGCAGCCCTCTAGCAGTGCTGAAACATGGATGGTTTTACCTGAGGATGTTTGTACATTATTACTGAGGGTGGAACATGGTTTGATATGTCTTCCACTGTGAGGTCTACGATTCTGTCATGACATGCTAAATACATTCCTTTGTAGCCATAGCAACCATTTAGGATGTGGGACAGTGTTTCAGTGACCTGTTCTGTGATGCAAGTAATGAGAACCTGAGTTGTGGGAAACCAGATACCTCCCTAGTACAAAGTCTGTTCAGCAATGAAAATGTTGAAGTGTCCATGGGCAAGACACTGTGTGAATGTGCATGAATTTGTGTCTGTTGAGCCGGTGGCACCTTGTATTGTACTGTAGTCTCAGCCACCAGTATTTGTGTGTGTGACTGGGGGAACGGTGCTTGTAGTGTAGAGTGCTTTGAGTAGTCCTTAAGAAAAGTGCTATGCAGTCTGCATTCTGGCCTTGCGGTTGCTCTGGTATAAGCTTTTCCATTTGGGTATGGCAAATCGGAGAAAATAAAAGGAGAAATGTGGAATTGAACAGGTTAAAAGTGTTAAGTGGGGGGGCCTCTCTCAGGTCCTCAGGCACCATACACCAGGGATGGTCTCTCATAATCGGATTTGAATACAGAGCTGCTTAGTTTCGGGTTTTTTCTAGTTTCATTTAAGCTTTTCTGTTTGCACTTCTTCGAAAACCTATTCCAGGGTTTCCTCCAGAAAATCAGTTGGCTAGTGTCTTTTTTGTTTTGTTTGATCCGTATCATTATGTAATCTTACACCTCTCTATTCAGCCGATGTACTCCTTCATCACAGCTGTAGCCTGTAAAGGAATGACAAATTGATTGATTAATGCAAAATTCACTTGAATATAGGATACATTTGAATCGTCCCAAGTCAGGTTTAGTAACACACAAATGATCCAAGTCAGACATGAAAATATCTGATTCACTGTGATTTCTCTCAAACAGCATCTTTAAAAAACAAAGAAATCTATGTTACTTACAGAATGGAGCGGGGGACACAGATTTATTCCACTTTCCATTGCAGTGTATATGCGTATAATATGAAGAATGAGTTTGATAAGAAAATCACGTATGCTCTGTGATCTGTTAATTATTGCCTCACCTCTGTGCTGCATGCTAATAACTAATAATAGTATTATACACTTGTAATTCATTATGTCCCTGGGTATTTACCTTGGAATTGTAGTTTTACATGTATACATAAATACGTGTGGTACCCCATGTTTCCTTCTTCTGACCTGCCGGGGCCGATAAGCGACGATACCCGTTAGCAGCATTAGCAGCATTAGCAGCATTAGCAGCATTAGCAGCATTAGCAGCAGCTGTGAGTTTACCATGGAACAGCGAAAACACGAAAGGTGGAGCAGTATGTCCTGCATGTCCCTCACCTTTCAATTGTTGGCAACTAATCAATTAATCTTTTCAGCTCTATACTTGAGTTTCAGCATGCAGCACTAGAGTCTCTACTACCGGTTAGAAGTTTGGGGACACTTACAAATGTCCATTCCACTCTATTATAGGCAGACTACCAGCTGATCTGAGTGGGGGGGCTGATCTTTAAGGCAATATCTACATTGCCCATTAGCAGCAACCATTCATCCAATGTTCCAAAGGTTATGTTCACTAATCTGATATCATTTTAAAAAACTAACTGAGGAAACATTGGAGAACCCTTTTGCAATTATATACAGTAAGCACAATATGGAATCTGAAAACTCTGCCCTGGTCACTGATCTCCGCTGGTATCCTGTCTGTAATGGAGTGCAATGGAAGTTTAAGTGACCCCAAACCTTTGACCAGTAGTAACCCCTCAGTGTCATTCACTGCTGATCATTTGAGCTCTGACTCATCACATTTACCTCACTATTGATATACTCTCCACCACTTTTTAGTGTTGAACTTATCTCAACCCCTCCTACCCCCTCTCACTCTTTGTCAAACCTTCTTTTGATTCTTCCATTTCTGAGATTCTTCCACCTCTTACTTCTTACGCACTTCTCCTCTTTAGAGGTCTGCTAATGTCTTGTCTGTAATAGGTAGGAGTACAAACAGAAGCCTTTCTCTCTGTCATCATTTATTCATCCATCGGTCCTGATCAGACGCACCCTGAGAAACACTGCCAGGCCGTCTGTTCCTAAGTTTGCAAACCAGAACTGATTCAGGACGAACAAATCGGCTCTCATTCGACTGGCACATGCTGGAACAAGATTCTCAGCCGGCCTACAAAACTTCAAAGCTACTGAGCCTGTCTTAGCCCTGCTGTAGGCTTTTACCAGAGTTGCAGAGTTTCCAACAGTGCTGTGATTTATTGAAACATCTCAAAATGTAGAGAGGTGTATTCAGAAAGTGTCGTTTCATCAATTCTCTTTAGGAAGCAACACATTACAACACTACATACACAAACATACAAACAACACTACATTGTTTTTCCTACTCTTCTCTCCTGGGAACTTTGCACGTTATTAACAGGATAAATCCTGCACTCACATCTCAACTACATAGTTGTCTCAAAAGAAATGTTGAAGGTGAGAGCTTAGCCTCAAGTTTTGGTTCCTTTTTTGTGTATAAGTTAACGAATTAATCAGGAAGTTTCATTTTACACGAGAATAACAGCAGCAGTTGTACAACTTGTTTGGTGCATATTCTTTTTTAGGTTGTTACAGTGTCAAGAACACTAAATCTCCATTAAAAAATCATTAACCTGAAGTATTTTTAGGCCGCAGATGCTCTTTATTGTAGGCATTGAAAGTCCTTGAAAACTCCTGCAACGTTCCATCAGGCCTGCCGTGTGAACCCTCCCCTCCAGTGTCCTCATACAAGTTTTATGGCTGCTTTTTATTTAACATGGAGGTCCCGTCATGACAATTGAATTTTTTTCCTTAACCTCTGTCTAATGTAAATGAATGAAAGTTCTACCACAGATGTTTTTTTTCTTGCTTCCACTAGATGGCCATGTTTCTATTTGCCTATTTGCTTGCCTTTCCAGCAACTCAAAGCCATGCAACTTACTAATTATAAGCAGGTTTTGAGTAACGTGTACTTAAAACAATCAGTATGCATAAAAACAGACACTATTCTCCCACAAGGCAATACACAAAGGAAATGGACTCACAGCTAGAAAAAAGTAAAGCTAAGTGTGAATGGTAGTAAAACATAAATGAGTCTAGTTTGTTTGTCTTTTTATCCAAGAGAGGTTTTTTCTTTCTACTGTTTATGAGGCTTTGATAACAGTACATTATATTGTGTCCCATAGCTGACCTTTAGCACCTAACAAAGTAACTACTTGAGATTGAAAGGGACAAGACTTCAGAGGTAGATGGTACAGCGAGGCACAGACCAGCAAAATGCCAACACATTTAGCAGATTCCAAACAGTTTTTGTACTCTGCTGTATTAGACTGTTCCTAATTGTTTTTACCTATGATCTCCTAACAATGGAATCAGGTCCCGACATATTTCCCTTTCACACATGTAGCACACAGCAGGAGATTGTCCAAGTCAGCTGGATTCTGCCATTCTGGAAATAGCTTTGGTTTAGATAAGGAATGGATGCTGTGTAGGGCGTACAGCAGACAGGACATGCTGTGGATTATGCTGACTGATTTAGACATTTGCTCTCTCATGCAGCTCCGCTGGGTAATGTCTAGATAATTTCAGGTTTGCAGCACATGCATAAAAGGGGCTTACAGTATCACATACACACAGACAGACACGCCATTATAGTAACTGGTCATAAGACTGAGAAATAGACACATTTTCCGTAAGCTCTTTTGAATGAGGATGCCGTTGTGACAGATCTCTGGGTGTCTTGCAGTTTGTTCCAGAGTAATAGACTAATTTTAAGCACCTTCACAAGATCAGGATCTTATTCTAGGTACAGTTGCAGTAGATAACTACCACCTAATAACATGGGGTCTGACTGGTCATTAGTCAGTGAGCAAGGCAGAAGTAATTTAAAGACAACATGTCTAAAAAAAATAGATTCCTTATTTTACTTTGAGGCAGTACTTATTTAAAGTCTTATGTGAGGATCCTGTCTGCTGTGTTGTGGATAAGCTGGTTTGTGTTTCCTCTGTTAGATACTTAAATGAAAGGCCTTCTGTTTGCCATGACCTAATTGTAGGAGCCCAATCTTACTGGCTGGCACAGAGGTGGACAGCATGTAATTTAAAAGAAATTGTGGATGAGGTGTGGATTTGAAAGCTAAACCTTTGACCTGTAAGACCCAAATAAAATATAAATACATTTCCTTATTGTGGTTGGACTGTCAGTGTGTATCTAAGTATATTCAGTTTGATCCTTTTCTTTGTGACACTCTGGCCAACACAAACTATATTTGGTCCTTTTTCAATAGATCAACCAGTTTTCTTATAAATCTTTACTGTTTTGTTTTGTGTGTGTGTGTTGTGGGTGTGTGTGTGTGTGTGTGTGTGGTGGGGTTTGTGTGTGTGTTGTGTGTGTGTTGTGTGTGTGGGTGTGTGTGTGTGTGTGTGTGGTTGTGTGTTGTGTGTGTGTGTTGTGTGTGGTGTGTGGTGTGTGTGTGTGTGTGTGTGTGTGTGTGTGTGTGTTTTTCTCAGTGGTTTCAGCAAACCCCAGTCTCCAAGCTGCCAAACCGTCACTCACGTCTTAGCTCCTTTGTCGAGGTGACTGCAGACGGACTGTCCAGTGAAACCAAAAAAACAGGCAAACGCAGCGACACCTCAACTGCAGGGGAATGAAGACCTCACCCTGTGAGAAAAACACCATTACGCATACATACATACATACATATACACACACATACATACATACATTACATACAGTGGTGCTCAAAAGTTTCATACACATGCTTATTTGACAAAAAAGAGGAATAAAAATCATGTTTTGGAAATTTATTTTAATACCTAATTAAAAAATGAGGTAAAATCCAACCTTTGGACACCAATTTTCTTTGTGAATGAATAACGTATTGTAAATAATAAATGTTCTTATTTAAAATACAGGGGTCATAAGTATACATACCCCTATGTTAAATTCCCATAGAGGCAGGCAGATTTTTATTATTAAAGGCCATGGGATACTTCTATAAAATCATCTCTCAATGCAATCAACCAGTATTAGTCTAACTGAAATAAAACCATGCCTATCTCTAAGCATGGTGAAGAGTATGTGAGGATGTGGGGCTATTTTAATTCTAAAGGCCAAGGGAACTTTATCAGATCATAATCCTGAATCCAGGAAATAACTGGCCTTTAATAATAAAAATCTGCCTGCCTCTATGGGAATTTAACTAGGGGTATGTATACTTATGACCCCTGTATTTTAAATAAGAACATTTATTTATTTCAATACGTTATTCATTCACAAAGAAATTGGTGTCCTTAAAGGTTGGATTTTACCTCATTTTTTAATTTAGGTATTAAAATAAATTTCCAAAACATGATTTTTTTATTCCTCTTTTTAGTCAACTTAAGCATGTGTATGTAAACTTTTGAGCACCACTGTATACACACACACATACATACATACATACACACACACATACATACACACACACACACACACACACACACATATACATACATACTTACATACATACATACATACATACA
>NC_045740.1:32819754-32839039 GCF_008692095.1 Etheostoma spectabile | reverse complement strand
TACATACATACATACATACACACACATAATAAGAAGGTTTGGAGTTTGCTTTTAAATATTACTTTATGTATTAATAATATAAAACTCAATATTATCTTATTATACCATTTTTATTCATAATTTTTCATGTTTTTTTGTTTAAATGATATTTGATATATTATGTGCCATTGTTTCTTTGCCACTGTATCTTATTATAATGAATTTTGTTTAAAAAAAGAAAAGTACACGCACTCATGAAGACGTGCTGTACCTGGAGGTGCAGCTGTTTCCGCTGTAGAAATTGTAGTTTATTAAAAGTGAAACTCTTTTAAAACATTCCCTGAGATAAGACTGATTGGATTAATCTGCTGGCATGCAGTATTTGTTGTGTTTTTTGATGATGTGCGTTAACAGGCCATGTTGCCTTGTGTGTCCCAGTAATGTGACACCCCAGAGTCGTCTGGATCTGAAGCTGTGGAGCTGCCACACCCTGAGGAAGGAGCTCCTGGGCAGCGCCACCATAGACCTGCTGGACACACTGCGCACACACCATGGCAAGAGTAAGTAAACACAAAGAAACTAAAAACATTAGAAACTATAATGATGGATTTCTCCACAGTTTTTAATATGGCATAACCTCACTTTTAGAACCAGAATCACCCTTTTGTTTTGTAGAAATTACTTTATTTTATTTTATTTAAACAATTAACAAACAATACACTGGGACATAGGAACACGTCCCAGGAGAACCAGAATCAGCCTTAATGCCAAATAGCTTGTAAATATGACAGGGTCATGTAATATAGTGAACCTGCCAAGATGGACTTTCCCATTCTATGCCACCAACCTTAAAAGATGTGCATTGCTGGATATTCTAAATTATAAAAGTTTTCATACTAATGCCACTACAGAGTGTGAGTTTTGGTACTTATACTAAAGCTAGATTTTACCTGAATAAAACACAGTTAAAATAGTTAAATCGGCACTTTTGTGGAACATCTCAGTCAGCAGCCAACGGGACAGTTTTCACTTCCTGACACAAATAGTGGCACGTTGGCTTTTGAAACCACTATAGAGTAAAACATGGCAGCATGAAATAGGTATAATGTTACTCCGCCCTGTAGGCCAGTCGTTGCTCATCTAATACCTCTTCTGTTACACGTATCTACGCAGGGTGTTCCTCCACTGTAATCACTGTGGAAGGTAAAACACTGTGGGTCCACACTGTTTTCTGATTTTAAAGCAATAACAGAGGATATCCCATTTCCCTCGCTTCCGTCTTTCCTCACTCTCTCCCCTCCCTTTAACTCAACCTTTCTCCCTTTCCCCACCACCTTCGTCCTCTACATTCTCATCCACTCATCCTCACTCTCCCTCTGTCATTCTACCCCCCCCCCCCCTTTAGTGGAGAACGTCCAGCTGAGTCTGGTGCTGCAGACGGAGAACAAAGGTTCGGTTGTAGCGGGAGGCGAGCTCAACGTCTGCCTGGACGGCATGGCTGTTGATCTGGGCGCTCTGCCCAATGGCAGCACGGCAGCAGACAGTGAGTCCTGCCTTTAACACACACACACACACACACACACACACACACACTCACACACACACAGACACACACACTCACACACACACAGACACACACAGGGGATGTTAACAACACAATAATGCACAGAGAAGCACCTAGAGAGGCAATCACACTGAGGCCATGTGCACATAAACTTACACATCACTGCTGTCGTTTAAAAATCTCCAGTGGTGATTTTAATGTTTGATGGAAAATAAAGAACTCCTTTAAAGAAGTGATCAAAGCTAAATTATGCTTTTTTGGAGTTTAGGAAGAGGATTTAGTGCACTTAAGTAGATTTAACAAAAATACACACCCATTTCAACATAAAAAACACGAGAGAGGCCTGAAAACAGCGCTACAATATAAAGAAGAAAAAAACCATTGAATTGTGACTATATTGTATAAAAGTTTAGGAAACTTTTATCAAAGTAAATGTAATTCAGAACAAAACCATAAAAAACTCATGAATGCAGGGTGAAGCTAAAATCAAGACTGGTTTCTTTGCATTTTGAAAAAGAGGGTTTTCACAGCGGAGACATATTAAAGGGAACATGCATATGTGTGTGTTTCCACCCTCGAGTGTTTTCACCACTTGGAAAAAGCCTACTCTTACCAGCATGGCTAATTTAAATATCTCACGTTACTGTATTGTTTGATCAACTTCATTTAATATTGTATGTGGCTTCTACGAGGTGCAAATGTTCCACCACAACCAGTTTTCCCCGTGTCTTTATAGAGCCACTGTCACTGCGTATGGAACTGTGGAGTTAACCCAGTTTGCATAAGGGTTAAAGGTCCCACGTACTGCTCATTTTTAGGTTCATACTTGTATTTTGGGTTCCTACTCAAACATTTTTACATGCTTTAATGTTCATAAAAGACATTTTTTTCCCGCGTACTTTCTGTTTGATTATACCTGTATTCACCCTCTGACTGATACGCTCAGTTTTAGCGCCTGTCTGCTCTGATTGGTCAGCATTTCCTGGTCTTTGGCATCTGTGTTCTCGGAGTCTCTGCACCGTTATTGCAGCTGGGGAATGACTGTAACGCACTGTAACAGCTCTTTCTACATATGTAGAGTATAGTTGTGACATCACAACCATACAGAAGTCCTGACAACTCATTTAAAGGCAGCGTTTCTGAATACGGGCTGTGTACATTTCTTTGTGAATTGAATTTTTGATACTTTCACAGTATTTATATACTGTAGCACCTCAGTCTGCTTCCTAATTAAAAGTGACATGGAAATCTCACTTTTTACAATGTGGGACCTTTAAGGTTAGCCCATAAGTGTACTATTTATTTTAGTGAAGCCTGGGAGTTTTGCCTTTGTTTAAATAGTGTGTCAGAAGTGTTTCTGTTCTGCCAAGAATCACATGTCAACAATATTGCTAAACTTAAAGTTTAAACTTAAACTTAAACACTAATGCAAAAATATTGACTGTACAGCTGCACTATTGCTATCATGTAACCCTTCAACAGCCTATATTCATTAAACATGAAATTAACACTGACACTAAAGATCACTTAATCTCTATGTGCATGTGCTACAATTCCCAAACCACTATGAATTCATGTCGTAGCCCTTAGAGAAAGTATTTCAAACCCTCCAGACCTATTGACTGTAGGTCAACAGTATTTTCCGCTTTCAGGCACTACACTAACATTTTACTTTCCTTTATGGTTTGGAAGCAAAGACTAGGTGTGTTTTTAACAAATCTACAGGTATTAAGCTGCTCTTAAAAACCACAGCCAGGTCCATGCATCCATCTCCTCTCTATGTAACACACACGCAGACGCAAGCAACGCACACAACACACACAAACACACACACAACACACACACACACACCACACACACAACACACACACACCCACACCACACACACACACACACAACACACCACACACACCACACAACCACAAAGCCTTTCTGAGTGCACACAGAGCCCACAGTGTATCTGCTGAATGAACACAGTAAGCAGCGTAAGGGCCAAGGCCTGCCACAGCATGGGCTGCATAAATGTCTCTTTGTGACTGTTTAGATGTGATGAGAGGTTAAGAGGAGGTGTAATATGGCTGTTTACGTGTGTGTGCATGCTGTTGTTGTGCCACAAGGACAGCAAGATGAGAACAGTCCTGTTAAACGGGGACATTTCGCAAGTCCTCACTTAACCAGGAAGACTAGGTTTGGATTTAGATTCGGGTTAGAATAAGATACAAAGAGTTTATGATGGATGTGCCTATTGGTAAAATACCAATGTTTTAAGACACACAAGAGATGTTGGTGACTGACCTTTTGCCCATTGCTGGTTTCAAGCACTGTAGCACGGAAATCACTTGATGGATCATTTCACTTTCAGGAAAGAAAGAGTCACTAGGCATAGGTCTTTAAATGTGAAACTATTCCTTTAAAAACTCAAATTGAGGGTTGGGACATTGTAAATGGGAGGTCCCCACAGTGCAGTTATAGAAACGTGTGGGGGTCAAAGGTTAACATAAAATGAATAGAGCCCCCAGCCCTCATCTCAAACTCCTAACCACACACACACACACACACACACACACACACACACACACACAACACACACACAACACAACACACACACACCCACCACACACACACACACACACACACATAATCACAGACATCAGATGCTTTTGTCTTATTGTTTCTGAGAATTGCGTAATTTAGCCTCATTGCTTGCAGTCAGTAGTACAATTGCCTCCTGTGATCCCGAAGCAGTGGGCTTGTGGGGGGGGGTTTCCTCTCTGGTGCAGGGGCAAGGATGACAGAGGGTGTGTGTGTGCGTGGGGGGGTTTGTCTGTGTTTTTTGGGGGAGGAGAGGTTGGTGAACAGAGGGCTGAAGTGTGCCATCTAATCCAGGGTTTAAAGTTAGGCACTTGTCTTTGTATGTGTGTGTTTTATGGTCTCATGAGTGTAGATGCTGGCGTGTGTTTTTGAGCTTGTGTGTTTGTCGTGTGCATGTACATGTGTTTTGAATTCTGCACTATGTGTGCAGGCATATGTGGGCTGCCTGAATATATAAAGTGTATAAAGATGGAAGTGTGTTGCCTTCAGGTGGTGTTAAGGCGCTCTGTGTTCTCGCTCTGAACACACCTCTGTTAGTTTGGAAGTTTTAATCATTTCCCCTGGCGGCTTTTCTGACATGTGCACATATAAACACGCACGCGCACATAGCGGGATTCATAAACAAACCCTTGTACTGAAAGTTTGGAGGAAACAGAAGCCAGAGCAAAAAGATTTCAACTCTGGGAATATTGGGATGCTTTGTAAATGTTAGCTGCTCACACACACACACACAACACACACACACACACACACACACACACACCACACCACAACACACCCACACACACACACACACACACACTCTACATGTGTGCACAACTTCCCATCCCATAGAAGCATAAGCCACATGTACATGGCAGCACAGACACACGCGGTCACTGTTGGGTCTGTGGATAGTCTAACACTCGTCATCATGAACTCATCATGCTAGACTTTGTGCATTGACAGGCTGTATGGGCCAAAGAATTGTAACTTGCTAACTGAATGCAACAGAAATACTGCCAAGGACAGTGTTACTGCTGAATGAAAAGGGTAAAACTGTATTTTCATTTTCCTGTTAAACCTAATTTAAACTGGCAGTGCTCTGGGTGTAGACGACGGGGGCGAAATTGATACAGTCATCTATCATGGTACAGTATATGTAATTTTATATCGCAATAAGATGTATATATTGTGCTATAGAAAATATTACTAAGGATCTGTTGAAAAACTGTTAATGACAGTGATGTCTGATTTTGCTAAACTCTGCAAATCACAGTAATTTTTTCTTACATGAATGCAAAAATTATAAAGTCCAATGTGGCCGTAAAGCCCTCCTGCTCATTGATGCTCAGCGACATAGCCCACAATGGCCTTATAGAGTTATATTAATTAATAATTTATACTCTGTATTGATCCCCTGTGGTGAAATTACAATTTACACTTGGTCGCAGAGACAAAGAGATAGCTAACACAATATAAGCAGTAGAACAAAGTCTCTAATGGTTAACACATTTGTATTGTCTCATGGTAAAAAAACGTGTCTAATTCGTGTCTAATTCAAAATCTGCGGAGGGTCTGATCATCTAAATTCTTTCTGGAGTTGCTCAGCAACACATCTGCAAGCTGTTGCATCAGTTATTTAAGTTTCAATGTAGCTTAGTTTGAATGTAGTATGGGAGTTAAAGGAGATCTTTGGTATTTTCAACCTGGACCCTATGTTTTACTGAAAAATAGAACAACAATTTTTGAAAATGGATCAGTATTGAGCTGGTAGCGCAAAACGACTTGCAATGTAATAGCACGAGGCAATAGCTACAATGTGCATCAATGTACATGCAGTACAGGCGTTTTTGCCACTGACTGGCTCAGATTGTTATTAAGTGTCTGACTAGTTTATGGAAAGGTAGAGAGGTTGCCAGCAGAAACGAGCACTGTTGGTGGACGTACATGGGCGGTGCACTAGTTCCCCGTGTGGTTACATTGTAGCCTGTTATAAGTGATGCTTTCTAACATAAAAAACACAAGACAAAGGACATTCAGTGGGATCAAAATGCAATAAATAAATATAAAAGTATTTTTATATTTAAAAGTTTTAAAATATTAATTTTAAACACATACTGTAAATATATGGAGTTTCCTTTCATAGCATTCAATTATAGATGTCTCACTCATGCTACTCAGAGTACTCAGAAGTCAACTAAAGTTTCTGAAATGTGCCCACTGTTGTAGTTATAGTGTAGTTGTTGAGATGTTTTTTTGTGTCTTAAGATGCTAATTGGAAATTCTGTTTGGCACACCCACATTCACACTCACATGTACACGCGCAAGGACACACACCAGACCAGTAATTAGACCGGTGCCATTAAGAGGAAGGGAGTGGGGGAAGGATGAACTCAGGGAGCAGGCTATGACACAATAGTTTCTCCTCAAGACCACGGTTTGTTTTTCTGTATGTCCATTGGGTCTGCTCACAAGAAACCCTTTCATAGCCACAAAACAGCACTGTGTGTGTGTGTGTGTCAGAGAGAGAGATTACCTGTTTGCTTTACTTTAGATAGCAGGATATGTGTGTAAATATGGATACTGTTTGAGCCTGGCGTGAGTGTCTTACACATAAGAAGGTGCTGTGTTTGTGTGTAGAGGAGAAAGTGAGTGTTAATGAAAAGCATGTTGTAGACCTGTGGTTTTCAGTCACAGATGGGACTAAGCATATAGTCACACATTCCCTCACACCACCAAGACCGCATGCCGCTACACACACACACACACACACACACACACACACACACACACACCAGCATAGACTGCACAGTCCATACAAGGATGAATGGTCTCTTTTAAACCACAAACTGTACACTCATGCCACATTTTTCAGGTCTATATGAATTTGATTATTCAGGAAAAGTGGCCTGAGACTCACTCACTATTAGAACTTTCTCATTTTCTTCACAGTGCACCAGTAACTCTCTGTAATGTTCAAAGTGTGACTGTATTGCGACGATGGAACCTCTAGGGAGAGATTGGATCTAAGGATCTAGGGAGCTTTAGTGTAAAATTCTTTTAATGTTTCAGCCAGTGTAGCAGCTAGAGATATTAATCAATCTTTTTCTTTTTGTTACATAAAATTGTACAAGGTACTAGTCCAGTGAAATGTAATCCCATCACCTTCTTCAACTTCTGCATCATTCACCATAAAGCAGAATGTGGCTGTCAGATCTGCAATTCACCCAGTTGAATTCCGCCAGCACTCTATGATCCAGCCAGGTCTCGGCGAAAGAACACCAAAGCTCCCGACTTCGTGCTGGAAACAGACAGAAGCCATTCCGCTTACCATCATTGTTATAACACTTTTTTGTGACAAATTTAGAATCAGATTTCTTAACATTAATATAGTAACGGGCCTTTGGTGACCTGCGTGTGGAATGTTTTAAGGTTGGACTCTCATCAATCTTGATGCAGCAACGACTTTCTAGCCTTTTCTCATACTGTACGTGTTGTGATTGATACATAACTAGCTGGTTATCTGTGTCTCTACAATGACGATGTTATGTGTCCTTACAGAGATTCTGCAGTCAGAAAGACCCAACCTGAGGAGGACACAGAGCGAGGAGACTCCCAGTACAGCTGGATCTCATAGCAGGTACACACACACACACACACACACACACACACACACACACACACACACACACACACACACACACACACATTACAGAAAAAGCCTTTAAGGCACCTACATCGAGAACTGTTTGCTAGACTGTTCGCAGTCACCAACTGTTCGCTGATTTTAGTTTTCTGCAGATGTTATGGTAAATTATAAGAATAATAGCACAATAATCAACTAGCGCTACCTTTCTAAAATACTGTTTAAGTGCTTACGTGAAAAACAAAAATCCAAGGCATAACTGTAATCAAAATAAAAGAAAGAAAGAAAAGAAATACTTCTAGTAAAGGAAGCCTGAGCCTGTATGGTCAACTGCAGCACTTATGCAGAGTGCCAGCATGTTATCTCCCCCCCCCCCGAATGTGGTTTGAGAAGCTGCTCTCATTGGCTAGAATGGTAGTGGGATAACAAATAATAGAGACTGCATTTATTTCAAAGCTTTGTGGTGAGGGTGCATGGGGTTGGATGGTATTTCCCTCTAAACATTGTAGGGGGGAATTAAGCACAGTTCAGCCAAGAGTCCAAACCGCCGCTGTCATGGAGAAGCAGAACTCTATCCAGTGTACGAACAGAGGAGACGTGATCTCTGTTGTCCCATGATGAGGAGCTCAATGCCCAGGCATAAACACATTCATAAGGATATATTTATATACACACCAAGTGGCAATGTCAAATGGTTGCTTCCTTCCTCTGCTGCTCCTTCTCCTAGTTTTGGCAAATAAACAGAGCGCAGCAGCTTAATCCGGTTTGCTGCTGATGGCTGTCTAAGCTCGGCCCCAGCATTCCTTGGTCTTGGACGTGTTTTTCTCTGTAGAAAAGTTATCGTCGGAAAAGTAAAGTTATATTTAGCGTAAGGAAAATATGAGGTTGTTCAGAGAACAAAAGTAGCCGACACCTCTGTGTGTGTATTTAGCGTGCTGGTCTTGACGTGTACAGGCTCGTCCGTGTGCCAGGTCCACTTCCCTGAGTCAGGAACAACAATAGGTCTAACAACAAAGCTGTGGGGCAATCCACAGGAAGAGCATATGAAGATGTTTCTTTGTCATTTCTTTGCTCGTTCTCATCGCACCTCCTCCTTGCCTTTCCTCAACATCTCCTTTTCTTTCACTTTTCCCTTATTCTGCTACACATTCCCTTCTCTCTCTCCCTCTTTCTCTGTTTGTCTTTCTTTCTCTTGGCAGGAGTAACAGGCACTCAGTGGGGGGTTCTCAGGGCGGCTCCCCAGGGGGCTCTCTGACAAACGGGGAGCTGAATGAGGAGCAGATCCCTGGGACCGGCTCATCTAGTCACCATTGCTCATCCAAGAGTCACATCAGCCCGGGAAGCAGCACAGGTATAGCATAAAGTCTGCCTTATTATTGTTAATCTGTTTGTTATAGTGCGTTCCATTTACTGCAGAACTCGGAAGCCTGAGCTGGGAATGATGTCACACCGAGTTGAAACCCAATTTACAACTTTTAATACAACATTTTCATTGTGGGTTAGCTCAAGCCAGGTTAGCCATTGCTAGCAGCACCAGTTGATAACAACGCATTACGCCATTTTTTTGCATACAAACAGCGTAACAACAGATGGAAGATGGACGGGACTGTGTGTATGACTGATTTAGTGAGACACAAATAAGACAGAAGTGGTAACAATGCTCAATGGAGTTTTAAGCCCCCAACGTCGACTTCCAGGCAGCATTGCGACCATTGACTTCAAGGCACCTAATCTTAACCCTAACCATTGTGTAATCCTAGTGCCTTCCAGGTAGCACCAACACTGCTATTTACTGTAAGTTACTACACCTTTCATTGCTGTTGATGCACGGAGCACCCTTGTTGGATTTTGAGCTCGGGGGTACTCTGAGTTTATAAGAGTTCTGAAAACCAAGGTCAGTGGGTGTGTTTCCGACTTTGACCTCGGAAGGCTGTGGATAGTAATTCTTGCCGTTATTCTGTATTTTTAAAGGGGCACAAAAATACATTCCCACTGCTGCATAGTAAAAACAAAAGGCCGTGTTAGAGTTTACAATAGTGTTGCTACACAACCAGCAGGATTCTCTGCTTATGCAGAGCTAATTCAGACTTATGTAGAGTCAAAACCTGTCATCAGAAACCGCTCAAGGGTTAGGTCTCCCAATAGTTTTCTATACAACAAATTACAGTAGATATTATCGGTTATAAATATTCCATTCTCTCTCTCTCTCTCTCTCTCTCTCTCTCTCTCTCTCTCAGACAAAGTTGAGTTGACATCTAACGGGCTGGAGAGTAGTCGTGGGGGCGTTGCCCATCACACACCTCCTCCATCCTCTCCGTCGTGCCGATCACCAGCTGCCATCAGCAGCAGCGGTAGCCCCTCTCCAGGTCAAGACGCCCTGGGCCCGGCCCCGCCGGCGGAGCCCAGCGCCAATGCCACCTCCAGCACTGAGCAGGCCGGCAACAGCACCACAGAGCCCCCAACAGACTCGCTCCCGGCAGGGTAAGAATCAGTGCATGCAAAGATGAAGTGCATCAGAACCTTCTTAAAACTAAAGCTAAGAAGTGGAACAAGGTGGCGCTAATAATGATAATATTGCTCTGTAGTGTCACTCTGTACTCCAGTAGCTCTATTCCATGTAAGTGTGTTAGTACGTCATGCTGATGAACCAGGACATTATTAAACACACCTGTGCAATAAAAAAGGCTTATTAACAGCTGAAAAGAGCTCAGCATGAGGGGACAACAACAAGGGAGAGTGAAGAAGAATAGTAACGTTTACCCTCTGTCTGCTGGTAAAAAAATTATACGTGCCCGGATTAGCTCAGTTGGTAGGACGGGTGCACATATGTAGAGGTTTAGTCCTCGTAGCAGCAGCCGAGTGTTCGACTCCGACCTGTGGCCCTTTGCTGCATGTCATTTCCCCCCCCCCCTCTCTCCTTTTTTTAAACAATATTGAATCATGTGTTAACATTAGTATTTGTGAATGTGCAGAATTGATAACGGTGTCTTGGTTGGCAAAGCAAAAGATAAAAAATTAAAAGTTGCAAAGAGAGATTCTCCCATACCACAAATGCTTTGGAGGAAGGTCAATCTTTGAAATTTGGTCCAGTATTAAGTGTGAACGCTGTAACGCTGCCACACACACAGCTGCAATGGGGCCAGTGAGCATCGTCAATTCGGTCCTCTAAAAGTGCTTGTTTTGCCACTAAAAGGCTTAGATTAATATTCTAAGTGTCTGACAACATTATGAAAAGGATCTCTTCAGAGATAGATAATAATAATAATAATTGCTCCTCTCTGTTACTGTTGGTCACACACACACTCCGCAGTTAGTGTAGGACAATCAGGATACTCTAAGTTGTATTTTAGGGAGAGGTTTTGTATGCTGTGATTACATTCACTATGAAATCTTTAAAAACAGGTGATTCTAATAGTTATGTATTGTGTGAATTGTAGAAGCAAATGTAACCCTTTCTTTCTTTCTTTCTGTGTAGCTGGGAGCAGAGGGTGTTGCCTCATGGCAGAGTGTACTATGTTGACCACAACACCAAAACCACAACCTGGGAGAGACCACTGCCACCAGGGTATGCCTGTTACTTCTTTATATCTGTTTTCTCTGTTGATGCACTGGTTGTTTGACACACATTGCATGCTAACCAATGTGCTGGGTTGACATTGGGGCTCTATCAGATATCAGTCATGTCTTCCACCTCTCTGACACTCTGTACATTTCTATTTACAATATCATGCAACAAACAAACAAATAAATGCAGTTTAGATGAATGGCATTCTAGTTCGTACAGATTTCAAAGCCCTCTAAGGCGCTTTTTATTATGATCTCAAATATGTAGACGCTGGACTTCAACCTGACCTTAGTGGAAATCCGGTGGTTAAAGAAACACCAGACAGTTGATACAATAACAACCCCTACAAAATAACAAGAGATGTCCCGATTAGCTTTTTTGACCAAAATATTATAATATGACCCAATATTGAATATCTGCCGATACCAAGTTCCGATCCGATACTTGTATTTGCTCAGATAATAGAGCTGTACACCTTTTTTGTTCATAAAAATAACTAGAACAAAGCTGTGAAACAGAGAAATTAAACAATTTCGCTGTTTCACCACTACTAGAAATGTAACTGTAGCAAGTATCTCACCATCCCCTTTTAACACAAATAATTTTAGGCTACAACAAAGCCTGAAAAGTCTGAATTTAGAACAGAAGTACAGAGTGCTATGGAGATGACACGCTGTCTTTTCTCATCCAATTGGTGTAAACTTGCAGGTTTTTTAAGAACTTTGCAGACCACAAGTAGATGTAAGTTCCAACTCATCTTGTCGTGAATCATCAGTTGGAACTGGGCTTTAAAGTTCATCAAAGGCCAATTAATTATGAAAAAAACAATGCAGATTTACTTCATCCCTGCATGCCAGTCATCTGATTGCAGCGATTTCTTTACATTGAACAGAACTTGACTCCAAATTAAGTCATCACTTTAAATGCTGGTGTGGCTGGGCCTTGAAGTGTTCACATTATTGGAGATTATGTGAAGATGACATACAGCAATGTGTCCAGAGCGATGTCCAAGCTCAGCCCCAGGCTTGTCAGCTGCCTAACCAAGCCTTCTTGTTTGTTTGTTTTCCAGAATGTATTGAGAATGTGTGTTATATTATATTAATAACATATTATTAATAATTATAACTACATACAATGTAATTGGTACTAAATCAGTTAGTTTGTGTGCTAAGCCATCATAACGAGAACACGGTTTTCCCCCTCTCTCAACAGAGTCCAGCCCTTTTATGACATTTTTACTTGCACCCATTGTTTATTGATTTTCACAAAGCGTGTGACTGGGTGACAGAGGGAAAGGGAGCCTGTTTTTAGGAAAAGGTTACCCCCCCTTCTCCCCAAACCCCCATCTCAGTTTTTCCATACAAGGAACGTGAGTGTGGGGGCCCGGAGAACAAAAGTCCTTTCTTAGAGCCACATGTACTTCCATCCACCACTGTGTTGGCTGCTGGCCGCCATGGCCCTTCAGAGGATCAATTAGCAGGCTAATGCCGGGCTAGTGCTCCAGATGTACACACCAGGAACTGTTTAGAAGCTGGGCGGGAGTGGGGGGGGGGTTAGGCAATTGAGGTTTGGAAGCTGAAATAATGAAAGCCATCCGAAGTCAGACTGAGGAGAGCTTCTGAGCCACTCTGCTCTTTATCAAATATACTGTAGAGTTTGGAACCAGTGATGCATCACAAGCTCAACCACTCTGGTGAGTCGCAGGACGTCATAACTCATTTATTTTAGTTGAGCAGTAGTAGGGCTTCTTAAATTCAAACTGATGCTGTGTTTACTTCCCTACTTGTCAGCCTGGCATGCTGTCTGTAAACCACAATGATTTTTAGCAGTAATAGTTGGACGAAGTTAAACAATAGAAACTACATTTAAAAGCATTGTTTTTTTTTAAATATTGTATTTCACATCAAATGGTCATATTGTGACATTTTAACTGTTTCTTTTTAAATACTTAAGGTTAGAAAAAAAATCATTTCTATGGCCCAAATAAATAAATCCCTGTCTTACTTTTGCTGTTGTTCTTTACCCAAATTATTTCCTGTGTTTTAAATTTAAACATCCATGCTTTTCAACCAAAGAGGAACGTCATAGCAGAACTAAGTAGAGACTCTAAGACAGGCCGTTGTGGGATCTGGGATTTTCCCTGGCTCCAGTAAATAACTAGCTAGTGCTAATATCAGAGAGGGAACAGTATTTATTCTTGCCCTTTAAAGGAATCTTAGAGGCAACGTGGTCAGAGAGACTATCCGTCAACCAAATAATTTCCTGTGTTTGCAATCATCTGCGTTGCTGAAGTGTCCTTGAGCAAGATTTTGAAACCTACCAGTTCCTGGGGTGCAGTTGTGTCACTGAGCCTGACTTCTGACCACAAGAGAAAATAGATTTTCCATTCAGGAGACAATCGGAATCAGAATTAGCTTTATTTGCCAGGTATGAGGACACATACGAGGAATTTTGCTTTGGATTGTGTTGCTCACAATGTGGTTACTCATACAAAACGAACAATATATACACACTAATATATACACACTATAACAGAAACAATATCGACAGGTTGAGACAATAGTGCAATGAAGAGTGCAAAGTGTGCAGGAGTAAATTACAATTATGATAGTTATTGTAATTATGGAGCATAGTGCAAAGGGTGCTGGAATAAATAGAATTGTGTTATTATGTATGTATTACAATATGAACAGTATGAACATCTCTGAAATAGAGAATGATGAAGAAATATTAAGTGGAACCAGTTCACAGACTGATTAGAGACAGTGTTGCTGGGTTATTGCACAGGAATTGAACCTGACACTGAGTCAGAAGTCAGCTGTTCATCAGAGAGATGGCTCGAGGAAAGAAACTGTTCCTGAGTCTGTTGGTTTTGGCTGTGTTTGTGCTCTGTTTTAGGGCTGCACAATTAATCAAAATTTTATCACAATCACGATTTTGGCTTCCCATGATCAAGTTTACGTAATCAAGCGATATTTTAAATGTGTCATTCTGTTCATACAACGCTCCGGGTTTAACAAAGCCCATCTACCGCTCCGTAAACCCCTGTCTGCTCATGTGCCAGTCAGAGTTGTTCCCTGCACCGCGCAGCTTAGTTTCTAGATGGAGACAGTCACGGAGGACAGAGGAGCCAGAGGAAAATTCCACAACATTATATGTCGGTCACAAGGTTTACCAGTTTACCAGTAAACACAACATTTTGTCCCGTCCGTGTTGTTTTTCAGACAACAGCAGTGAGCAGTGCTAGTCAGTGCTAGTTAGTGTCTGTTAGCTCACAGGGCTCTAGGGTGCGACTAACTTTTTTCCCAGGTTGCACCGGTGCACCTGATGTCCTCGCATCTGCTGCCTCTCCACAAACAAAGCAATGTTTATATTGATATGGTTTAATGTTGCGTTACCTGACCCATTTCTTCTGAAGCCGTGTCTGTGTTAGTATCTCTCCTCTTACTGGGGGACAGCCCCAGCCCCCATTCACTCACACACAACCCCCAGCTACTCTGTCGATTTGGGGACTGAACCGGCGACCTGGTCACAAGCTCGCTTCTTTAACCTCTAGGCTAGCACTCCACCCATCATGTGGTTCTCTCGATGGCCACTCAGTTTACAGGCCTGGCCAGCTGGTTGGCCCGGAGTGTCAGACCAGTGTTAACCCTGAAAGACCCTTGGAACCAACAGCAATGTCCTGGTGGCCTAGTGGCTAAGTCACCAACTTTAAACTGCATTGTCCTAGGTTTAAATCCACCACATCATTTTCTGTCATTTCTCTTCTGTCAACTTGGTAACAAATGCATCCAATGCACCAAAACTCCTAATGAATAGGGTTTGATTTGAGGAATATATGTTTTGATAAATATGTACTCATGCAGGGAAAGTTTACTGAGCATGTAAACTCTCACCATAATATCCTGCAGTAAATCTTTCATCCAGCTGTCCTCCTCCACACTGAACACACAGTGAATGTGTGTGTACGTTTGCATTAATAGCTTTGCTGCAACAAATGTGAGTCTATTTAGAGGACTTGAACCCCTAGTAGGACCCAGCAAATGGAAACTCAGCAACTAACAGTTATACTCATAATTATACTGTAAATGTGTGACTTCTGCGTATTGATTACAACCAGTCATGAAATCTCATGTTTTATATATAATGCAATATCGAATTGCTTTGAAGTCTGTGGGAGTCTGTGTTTCAAACAGGTAATATCAGGCATTTTAGAATATGTTGACATTTTTATTGATTTAAAGTTCACTGTATAGAAGTATAGAGTAGATTTTGTGTGGGTGTGGGTGTGGGTGGGGGTGTGGGTGTGTGTGTGTACACTTCTCAAGCCTGTTCGTATCTGCGCGGTGTGTTTTTGTTAGCATACGGAAGTTGATGCTGTTTTCTCTTCCAAATTCTGTAGCGCTGAAGTCAGAGATATGAGAATAGCAGCAGAGCAGCAGCCAGACCTGCTGAGGCCAGGGAACTGGGCTGTGTCTCTGTTTGGGTGGGTGTGTGTGTGTAGTTTGCCACCATGTATATCTGTTTGTGTGTGTCCCCCCCCCCCCAGAGATAGCCGTGTGAGTAATGCCAATGGCAGGCACTGGCAGACAAACACACACCACCGCACATGGTTATTGTCACTCAGAAAGCTGGCATCCCCCATTGTTTTCCGTTATCAGTGTAATTGAGGGCTGGCATTGTCTTTAAAGTGAACAAACCGATGACGTCTAAGGCTGAGCCAAAGCACTAATAACACCACAAAACGTTCTTTTTTAAAGTTGGGGACCTGCCGCGAGAATACCCACCAGCATTATGCTGTTCCTGAAAAGTTGGTTTCCTGGAGCTATAGGACAAGTTAACCAGTTTACCAGAACATGTGCAAGTTTGGATGTTTTAGTTTTACATGCTCAGCTTTAAAACTTTAATTTAAAGCCAAAATTAGCGTGAAAAAGTGTTGGTATCTGTTTTTTCCCACCAACCTCAGTGATCCTCCTTTAATGAAGTACATTCTGTCAGGGATGGTTTGATTTAACCATCTAAGCAGCAGAATCTATTCTTTTCTTCCCCTCCTCTTGATTTCCTTCTCCATGTCTTTCTTGCTTCTTTACATCATTACTCTTTTATCCCTTCTCTTTTCTTTCCTCTTCTCCCTCCCTCCTACTCTGTCCCCCTCCTCTTACTGTTTTCTTTTCTTTTCTTGGCATTGTTTTGTTCTTTCCTCGTCTATAAATCAGTGCTGTTACTATCAGCAGTGCAGCTTTTTGATACAACCACCCACTCTTGACATGCTTAGTATATAATAAAGATGTTGTTGAAAGCCACAGCCCCTCTCATTCCCACCCTCTCTTTCTCACCAGCTGGGAGAAGCGAGTGGACCAGCGGGGCAGGTTCTACTACGTGGACCACAACACCAGAACTACCACATGGCAGAGGCCCACGGCCGAGACCGTGAGGAACTACCAGCAGTGGCAGAGCCAGCGCAGCCAACTGCAGGGCGCCATGCACCAGTTCAGCCAGCGCTTCCTCTACCAGGTACTCCGGGCCTTCACCGGCCAAGTTTACATGCACACAGGACTCTGGTACAGTGGTTCCCAACCTTTTTGGTCTCTGGTTCCCCACAGCTCTGTCAAATGAACGTGCATCAATTCCCAATGTTTGTTCCAAATGTATTACACTATTCATTATATAAAAGTGGATATTGTTAATTATTTCATACAATTAATCTGTCAATATTAATATACATTTTTTTAACCTGATAGGAACAACAATCTTTGACATTGGTCCAGTATTAAGCAAGATCACTGCAGTCTGCAGTGGAGAAACAAGCTGCAATGCAAGTCAATAGGACAATTGTCCAGCTTGTATTTACCTTTACAAAGTCTCTAAGTGTCTGACAACATTACGGAAAGGATTTCTAAGGAGGTCGACCTTTGTGTTCAAGAGTAAGATCATTTTTTTAAACATGAAAACCAGACGCCGTGTAAATAAACAGTAATTTTAGCATCGTAAAATACACGTCAGAATTTAAAATTGACTACTAAAACTATGAAAAGACGTTTTGGGTCGTCTTTCCACTTTTCCAGTCATCACAACTGTAGTTTTGGTTGAAATAAACACATATTTTAACGATGTACATGTGAAAATATATTGGCTCGATACACGCTAAAAGTATTGTTTTTTTAAATGGAGTCTGGTGGGTTTAGAACTAGAGACCTCAGAGCTGTTTCTGGTTAAAAAGAATTGGATCCTTTCTATAAAGTTGTCAGACACTTGGAATAATAATCTGAGTCTGTCAGTGGAAAAAAAAAGACTTTTAGTGGATCAAATTATTGTTGGTTTACATTTGGTTACATCGCAGTCCGGTCTTTGGTGGCTGGTTACAGTGTTCACGTTTAATACTGGACCAATGTCAAAGATTGACCTTCCTCCACAGCGATGCGCAGTAGGGTTTGGATAGTCCACACAGCATACTGCTATGGGAGAAAAACGTGCTCTGGTTTATTGGCATTTCTAAGCTCCGGACGGAGCTGCGGTGCCTCTGCTAAATAACTAGCTGTCTGGATTTACCCTGCAGAGACCTGAGGACCAGGTAACCATATCCTCAGATTAAACGATATCTAGCTAGCTGTCTGGATTTACCCTGCAAGATCTGAGGACCAGGTAACCATAGTCCTCAGATTGGAAGATAGCTAGCTAGCTGTCTGATTTACCCTGCAGAGATCTGAGGACCATGTACCATAGTCCTCAGATTGGACAGATAGTCTAGCTAGCTGTCTGGATTACCCTGCAAGATCTAGGACCAGGTAACCATAGTCCTCAGATTGACAGATAGTCTAGCTAGCTGTCTGGATTTACCCTGCAGAGATCTGAGGACCGGTAACCATAGTCCTCAGAGTGACAGATAGTCTAGCTAGCTGTCTGGATTTACGGCTGTGATGTTTTACATGGAGGAAAGACATTTCTGTTGATAGCTGTGTGTCAACGCAATTGACAAAACCACAATCAGTAGGTTCACAACTGAGCAGAATATTTGTCGGTCACTCATGAGTCATATATGATACAATATACTATGTATGAGTTTAACATTCAAGTGAAATAGGCTTGATTTGAGAGAAAGAACCCATAGCTAGTGTTGTATTTCTTGAGACCACAATGTGTAGTAACATTCATTTCTGCGCTCAGGTCTTTTTTCAACACTACCACTGGGGGCGTGAAAGACACATTTACAAATGTGATTTATAGTTACTTTAACAAGCACATATCCGTTTTTTTTCCAGCCACTTGGGGACAGAAAAACGAGTTCATGTTTAGAAAAAGTCTTCCTTTGAGGTAAATTGATACTTTGTATTTTTGAAGATGCTCATAATTTGAGCATTTTCCTGTTTTGTCACTTCCTACAGGTTGTTGGTGGTAAATCCCTGCGTGGTCACTCACACATTACAGATGGGTTAAATGTTTCTCTGCTTCAGCTCACATTGGTGAGACTGAAAACCCAGTGAATTTTAATTTTCATGAAAATGTCACATAACATATCTTTCTTTTGATTTTGCACGCCACCCCAACATGGCACCTCGGGGCTGAGCACGATCAGTACATGTTTTAAGTAAGATCAACGCTGAATGCGACACAGTGCGGCTTACTTGTTGGCTAACGGTTTCGAAGACATTCTCTATAGGGGGGTTTGAAGATGTTATTTGAGACTTGTTTATAGTATTTTTCCAGTGGAGGTTCGTGTCTCCGTCAGTCGCCATCCTCTCAGTGATCAGCCAAGGTCAGACTGCAGCCAGACAGTAAAGACTTATGGGACTAAAACAACAGAGCGTTCTCAATGGACCATTAGTAAAACCAGCCTTAAAACTTCTATAGGCTTCTATAAAAACACTGTGTGTGTGTGTGTGTGTGTGTGGGGGTGTGTGTGGGTGGGTGGGTGGGTGGATGGGTGGTGGGGGGAGGGGAGGGGGATAATGTTTGGTTC
>NC_045740.1:32817616-32819744 GCF_008692095.1 Etheostoma spectabile | reverse complement strand
CAGTTGTGTTTTCCATCTTTGAAATAACCTTTACCTGTTTGTTTCACTCCATCCGTCTTTCTATCCCCCCCATTCAAACACCATCATCCTGTCTCTCCCTTTTTTAACTGGTTTTTCCGCTCTTTGACAATTTCACACTCCCAGATTCCTCCGTTTACACTCTCGATCCCATCATCATACTGTAGCTCTGTCCGCCAGCAGCTGCTGTGGTCAGTGTTGTCCTATTACGCTCGTGAAGTAAGAGATCGGATTCTGAACGACCCGCCATGGCGGTCTGGCTTTGAATTACCGGAGAAACCAGACCCACATGGGCAACAATACAGATCGTATTGCTGTTATGGAGACGTATTACTTCTCGTCTCTTCGGTGTGTTCCGAAGAACTTTGTTGACCTACTCGGGGAGACTGATCAGAGAACTGCCTTTTCTGCCAACCGTCGGCTGTCTGGGGCTTTAGACTAAAATCACATGAATATGAATGCATCAGTAAGAGTAAGATGCCATTTATTTTGTTCTAGGTTTAGGGAATCAAACCTCAAGACTTTTGGAAATTCCAAACTAAATGTGTACATAGCACCATTGAGCCACTGATTTCCTTATTCTTTGGTCAGATATTTTTTTGTTTTATATCATGGCTTTGCTCATTTTAAACGATCTTTCAGTTTCTTGTACTGCTTGTGTTAAAGGAAAAGTAAATGCTGTAAAGTGTAGCTAGTGTTCCACATTCTACTTTTTCCACACTGTTCTCCACCTGAAGATAGTTCCAGGTAAGAAATGTCCAAAAAACTCTGAAGCCACTGAGTACTTGAAATATCATGAGGAGGTTTCCAACGTTGGACTACAGTCTGCTTGGCTGCAGTCCAGCCTGTAAGCCAGACTTTGCAAGTTTTTTCCGTAAGAGAAAGGTCAGAGTCATCATTTAGAAGATGTACAGTAGGTTCCCTATGTAATTGTACACCTATTAACTCTTTAAGTGTTCTAATAACCTTTCTCCAAAAATCAAATACTCCTGGACACTCCCATACTGTACAACAAGTCAAAAAAGAGCGATTTCAGGGGGGCAAACGGAACAATATGGGTCAGGTATTAATCCCATTTTATGTCTAATTCTCGTTGTTAAATATGCTCAAAAGGAGTGTCTATATTTTTGACGGTATTGAAAATCAGGATTTTTAAATATCATGCTGTACCATGATACCGCCCAAGCCTAGTGCGATCTGTCTTTTTTATTTATCTTGAGTATGGCACCCGACAGCAAAGCCTAATGTTACTTTCAACAAAGAGAAATGTTCTTTCCCTCATCCTAAAATAGTCCAAAATCACCACTAGGGTACGTTATTGTTTAATGAATGAAACGGTACAAGAGCCGGGTTGTTTGTTTGCACAATCTGCAATGGTCATCCCTGCAAACCCCACCCAAACATTTCCTGTATTTTCAGAAAGTTCCACCACCAAGGTACTTTTGGGGGGTAAAATGGACACGGTAAAAGTCCCTGGAACCTAATTTATACTCTGATCCCTGCGGTTGAAATGCAATGAGTTCCTCAAAAGGTTCCCAGTCCCTGGGGAACGTTCCTGCCCTCGGAAAGGGGCTTCAATGCTAGTTCTGGGTTTGTTAAGGCTACTTAGCACGGTCACAATTAATTCATGTTTTAAGGTGACAGACACCGCACACACTCCACCTCTACGTTGGGACAGTAGCATTCCGCTTTGGTGTGGGCTGGACACTTTGTCCCTTCGTTCGTCCTTCTCTGTCCTTGTTCCCTCCCTCCTCTCCCTCAGTGTGTTTGTGAGAAAAGCCAATAGGCAGGTCTGCCCTCCATGTTGATAGTACACTGCTCTGTCTTGGAATGCCCACACTGCTGATAGCAGCTACTATTTATGGCCCCAGTGTGTGTGAACAAGGAAACACACACAAAAGAGCTCATAGTTTAACTGTGAACACACAGCCACATGTTCTACTGCCCGATTGATACTCACTGGGTGTGGGCAGATAAAAAACATTTAGATCATTTATCATCCTCTCTTGCCATTATAAATCAGGACAGGTCAAGTTTATTTTCTGTGGCTATTAAGGTATTGTGTGTGTGTGTGTGTGTGTGTGTGTGTGTGTGTGTGTGTGTGTGTGTG
>NC_045740.1:32813839-32817599 GCF_008692095.1 Etheostoma spectabile | reverse complement strand
TGTGTGTGTGTGTGTGTGTGTGTGTGTGTGTGTGTGTGTGTGTGTGTGTGGACATGTTCACAGTGCTGTAATGTTGAGGTCAGGTGCCACATTTCTTTTCTGTAGCACATGACAAGGGTCAAGGGGCCCGGTTGTCCTCTTAAATGGCCCCTGGCGCTGTAACGGGTGCTTGCATGCTAACACACACACAGTATATACACGCTGTGTAAAGTTTTGTCTGTACAAACTTTTTTTTTAAGGTGTGTGTGTGCAGAGTAATTGCTGCTCGTTAGGAATCCCAGAGAGTGCAGCCTTGGAGTCATTAACTGCTGTTTCCGGCTCTCCCCTTGCTCTTCCCCCTCTTTCTTTTCACCTTTAACAGTCTTCATTTACTTGAAATCTTTTTCTTTAACCCCCCCATCATGCTGTCGCCTCTCCACAATCTCCATTTGCCTCTCAACATAACTCCACAGAAATGTCTTAATTTTTATCTTGGCTCATTTTGGTAACGTCTCCCTACTTTTTTTTTTTTTTTCCTGTTTTTACCACTCTTCCTCTGGCTTTTGCTCCCTCTTCTCACTTTTCCTCGATTGCCTCCCTCCGCTCGCCCTCTCTGACTTTCTGTCCATTCTCGCTGGAACAGGGACCTTTAACAGCAGCATCTGAATCAGCCCTGTGTTTTATCACTTGCACCACTGAACAGAAAACACAGGACTGTTCACTAATGTTTACACACAACCCGTCATTGCTCATGTTTCCATAAAGTATGTTTCATACTATGAACAATGCACAGAAGTTATTTTAACTGCACTGATGCTGGTTTTGTTAACATTATGTTAAGTATAAAAGAAAAAAAGTCCTTTGATCGCCTATGGACAGAATCTTTCGACCTGTCTACACATTATAATCTTATATTTTAAACATGCACATTTGTATTTATGTTTAAGCTGCATTCTGGTATTTCCCAAACAATACCAATAGGCCAAAGAGTTGTTTACATGTTAATGTGGATTAAGAGACTGACACTGTGAGTCCCAACTCAGACAACATAGACATCTTTTTAGCCTAGAATTGTTTAAATTGAAAGTATGCCAAATCAGCTTTTAGCAGTTCCTGTTTGTTATGTTTGTCAATTATTACTTTGAAAACTTAAAAACCTGATATTTGTCTGGCAAGTGTGTGTATGTAGGCTTGACTGACTTGTGATTTAAAGAAGGCACACAAATCATGAAGCAAATTCAGCAGTCGTGCCCTAAGGGTTTTAAAGTAGCGCAGTATCCTCCATGAGACGTCTGTCACAGCCGCGGCTGCTCCAGCTGCTGACTGTGGTGATAGGAGGGCCAAATCAGCAGGCCACACTACAATAACTAACACACCCCTCCGACCCCTTTAACTCTTCTGTACTCCGCTGGGGAGGTGCGACTCACAGTTTGAAATGTCTGATTTATGTCATAATGTTGACATGTTTTGTCAATAATATGTTTAATTTAGCTGGTATTAGGCCCTTGTCAGACATTCACCGTGGATAATGTTTGTGTAAATTATCCAGATATTTAAAATAGATGTTTTTAAAGCTTTTTTGGTGAATACATTTTTTTGTACATTTTATAAAGCAAAGTCATAAAAGAAATCGGCAGGTTAACCTTGAAGAAAAAAAATAGTTAGTTGCAGCCCAACTATAGCTCACGGGGTCATTAAAAGACCAGTTAAAACCATGAAATGCTGTTTAAAAGCACTGGAAAAACTCTCGAGTGGACCTTAGAGTTGAGATTTGTTGTTGCTCAGTTGTAGTATTGTGTTCAAACAGCTCTGGATGCAGATTGACTGGATGATCTCTCTGTTTAGAATATCAACCTCAATGTTAAATTAATACACTGGGCAAGTGAGCACAACAAAATATGTTTCAAACTTATAAACACAAAAGGTGCGTGGCTAAATCCGTCTTAAGAACCCAGATTTGCACACTTTTACTGGATTCCTGTTATTCACGTTATCTCTTTGTGTACACAGATGTGTCCCTCTCCTCTCTGCAGACATCTTTGCAACAGCAGTTTTTTACAGTTATAAAAAGTATAAATTCATAGTTTTAGTCTTACTAATAGGTTTGAAGTCACATCAGTGGTAAAAGTGTTTGAACGTGTTAAAGTCATTTGCTGAAATTGCTATTTTCACCTGTAGTGCCTGGCTTTGAAAACGGGCCTTTAAGGCATATTCCTTCCAGATCCATAACACGCAGCCATTATTTCACACATTTCTGCCAACATGCTGCTTTTCCCTCTCTTACTCTCCCTCCCTTGTTTTCTCAGTCACTCTTTCTTTTCCTCCCTCCAGCCTCGCTCCGTCTGGAAGCTGCTCAGGAGCTGAATGGTCAGAGCCAGGATGAAGTCATGATGTCTTTATATCATTATATTCTCCTTTTACCTTTTTTAGTCACAGAAAACCCATAAGGGTGGGGCGCCGGGGCATAGATTGGCTGTTGATGGGAGTGACACACACACACACACACACACACACACACACCCTTTAACCCTGTTATGTGCCTGTTCTCGGTCCTCCATCAGGCCCCGTCCTTTCCATTCCGACTCCCTCAAAGTTTCCATGACAGAGCCCCTTTAAATGGGCACAATCACATTTCTTTTCTGGGAAAATGCTGCGTAAAGTGACGTTGACATTTGGTGGATAATACTCTACTTTATAGCTTTTCAGGAAATAATCATTACTTTTGGGGTGCAACATGTCTCCGTGAAAAAACTTTAAAGGTCCACCAGCTTTCATTTGGAAAAACTGGTGCTTTTTCACCTCAGTGTTTAATAAATGACAACGAGCACTACCTGTGCTGCCAAATCCAGCCATTGAATAGATGAAGAAGCCACTAAAACTAACTTTGATGAATAGATTTTTTTGTCCATGTTGAGGGTTGTTGGGTCTCTTACAATCCACAAATAGAATTTGCAGTGTATCTACCACCACCACAACAACACTAACCAACGTGACATGTTATCTTTAGAGAGGCCTGTGCTCTGCGTGCTGGTACAGGTGAGGACACACCTAAACCAGCCCGTTTGATAAACATCTTTTAGCATCAGCGGCCACTAATTCCTAACAAGCGTCTTTTCAGCTACTTTTCCATTCAAGCTAATATATTCATGTGAGTTTGTGTGCGTGTGTATTCCAACATAAGAACTTGCACATTGACTGACTGTTTGACACAGACAAACTTTCCACACCGTGGCTCATACGTACACACTTTTTTTTTCTTTTTTTCCAGTGTGTGTGTGTAGCTGTGAGAGTGCAGGCTGAGTAAACCCCACAGTGGTTTCCAGGCCCAGGGTGAATAAAGGTGCCTTTTGTCAGGCCTGGGCTGGGTTGGAGCGGCCGGTGAGGAGGAGGCGGGGGGTGTCCAGTCTGGAGCAAGCATGAATGTTCCCTCAGTTCCCTCAGACATTGCACCTCCCTGCCTACTTTCACAGCAGCACTTGAAGAGAGCAAGAGAAATGAGGAGGAGGACCTCAGGGTGGGGTAGGGAGGGGTGCCAGGGTGGAGGAGGAGGAGGTGGGGTGTATTTGAGGAGGTGAGCGGGAAGCCGGGGGGTGGGGCTTGCATCCAGCCAGTGAGCTCATTGGAACAGCGTTGTTGTTTTATCCTCCTACCGAGCGTGTAGTTTTTGGAAGGCACGCATACAAGCCGACGGCCGGCCAGCTCCCTCAGTTGCCCCTTACCGCTGCTGCAGAGAGGAGCCACCCCCACCCCTTACCATCCACACACACACACACACACACAC
>NC_045740.1:32780585-32813829 GCF_008692095.1 Etheostoma spectabile | reverse complement strand
ACACACACACACACACACACACAGCCTGACTTACTCACAGGTATCATCCCTGGTTTCCTGAGATATTTTGGAACAGCTTTACTGAGTGAGTTTAACTGGCGTTTTTTTATGTCTTATTTTTTCGTACTCTTCTGAACTCCCGTTGGTTTTCCCTTCTTTCTGTATTTTTGGGTTGTTTTTTTCCACCTTTTCCTCCTTATCCTCATCCAGTGGTGAAAACCTTGAGTGGACAGAAGTATTTCACACTGTGACATACAACAAGGACAAACACTGAGTAAAAGCAGAAAAAAGCCATGCAGAATGGTGGAAAAAGAGAGGACCGAGACAGAAAGGTGTCCTAACCGGATTTGTTTTGTCTCTCTCTGTTTCTCCCTCAGCCGTCCGGTGCTCCGGTGGAAAATGATCCTCTGGGAGGGCTGCCTCCTGGATGGGGTAAGTTTGCCTATCACACTCCTTGTACATACACTGCAGACAAAGTTACTCTCAGTGAGGGGTGCTGAAGTGCTGTAAAGCGTCTTGAAGTTTGGCCTCTGTCTGATTTTGGTCGGTCTGATAGTCCTCTGTACCTGCTGGAAGGGTCAATCCGTTCAGTCAGGATCGGATTCTTAAGTCTGAGCTGTGTTCAATCAAAACCTGAAATCCTCGCCAGTTTTGTGCAGGTATTTTTGACCTCTCTTGCCAGTAGTCAACAGAGAAGCAATGCAATTTGTCAAGATCTGAACAGTGGGCCTTTGATTTAGTTTTTCAAAGGGTGCTTTTTATTTCTGCAGACAGCTATGAGGGATTGAGGTGGGGGTGAAATGTTGCAAAATGTTCGCAGCACGGCAGAATTTTTCTCTTTTCTGGCCTTTATTCAACATCAGAACCAATGCTGGTTTCTGTGTTTTTTATTATTAGCTTGAATGTCTACCTTGTTGTCCCCAGTGAGCCGATCAGGTGTTAATTGATTGATTTATGTCCCGACTCCTGATTTTCATATTCATTCCGTGGTTGAAAACCTGGATAAAATGTTTCTTGGTTTCCTTTTTTTTAATACTCATGTTATACCAATTCATCACTGTACGCACTCCCTTTGCTCCTAAGTCCACAAATTACAGAGGCTGCATTATTGATGGGACTCTTCATTTTCCAACGTTTTCCCAAATGAGTATTGTAATCAGATCTACGCAGAATTATGTCACACACATTCATTCATGAAGGAATGCCACTGGAAGCTCACACCAACATTTCCCAGACTTCATCACACGGCCATGTTCACTCTGAAAACCCTCACTCCCTGCCCATGATGCCTTTTCAACATGTTGCGGTACCTCAAGACGCAAACCTCAATTATATCACTGGCTCAGATTTGCTTCTCTGGCGCGCTCTTTTTCATCTGCGGTCGCTTCCCTCGTTTTTTTTTCTTTCTTTCTTTCTTTCTTTCTTTTTTTCTTAAGGCTCCGATTCAAAAAGAGAAAGATGGGAGAAAAGGGGGGGATGATGGAGGAGAAGCACAAGGTACAGTGGTGAATCAAAGAAACTAGAACGGGGGTTTGAGGGGGTTCAAACTGGATAGTAAAGTGGGAGTGGAGAGAGTCGAGGAGAACGCTAGTAAGAGTTGCAATGTGAGCACTACTGTTTCTAGGCCCTCCACACACTCCTGTTAATGAGAAAAAGATGTCAGAGCGATGGAGGGTGGAGGATGGGGCACCAGCTACTCTCTCATGAGACCTGTACACACACACACACACACACACACACACACACACACACACACACACACACACACACACACACACACACACACACACACACACACTCTCAATGTTATTCTGTTTTTAAGTTGCTTCCAACTATTTTTTATCTTTTTTTTTTAAATCAGTCCTTGACTGCATGTTTAATATTTTCTCCCAACAATGTGGTCACTTTGACTTTCCAACACCCCCACCGTAACCTTAATGCTATACACTCGCACACACACACACACACACACACACACATACTTTTAGGTTTACCCCGGTGAGGTATTCGAATCAAGCCTTAGTGAAATATCACACATACTCGCTGGTTTTCTCTCATGGCAGTGAGATATTTTTTGTGAGTGAGCCCAGTTGTTGCTGTCAGAGATGCTCAGGTGGTCCCTCTGATCTCTGTGATCTCTGTCTATTTAGTGGGGAGTTTCTCCTCCCACTTTCATAAATCCCATTTAAACTTGTTTTTTTTCAGCCGTTGTGTTCTGTTTGTGTCCACAGAGAAGCGTCAGGACAATGGCAGAATTTACTTTGTCAACCACAACACACGAACAACCCAGTGGGATGATCCTCGGACCCAAGGGTGAGACTGTAAACTCAAAGAGTCCTCCTATGTGTGTGTTGGTGTGTGTGCATGTGTTTGCCTGCTTGTTAGATGGTATGTCGCTTTGGGTGTTTGCTCGTACTGAGGAAGATGTAATTATTATACAGAGTTTAGTATGAGTCCTCACTGATCAGGGCTGTCCTGGAATATTATGGAATTCAAAGATTTCAAAGGAATTTGACAAAGGAACAGGAACCTCAAAGAATAAATTTTACAAATTGACTGTACAGAGCTAAAAAACAGCGTCGGTAAAGGAAAATGAATTTCCTTATTTGGGCTTTAGGCTGATATCCTATGATCTATCTACTGTTTATTTGATCATTTTTTTGACATCACCCTCAATTTCTTTGACATTTAAACAATTCCTGAGCTGAGTTGTTTTCCTCTCATCTCACTCATTCTAACTGAACCTCTTACTTTCCTGGCGGGATAAAATAAATTCACACATTGCAGATTTTAACCTTCAGTCCTTTTCTGTGTTGGGGCTTTTAATCGTACAGGGCATCATACGAGCGAGTAAGAGCTGTGGTTTCTAGCTTAGTATGTGCCTCTCATCTGCTAACATTACAGTCAGGTCACAGAGCTAAGCGTAGCGACCTTTGACAAACCCAGAAGGTTGTCATACCACACGTATTGCTGTTCTGAAGGTATTTCTAGAATCTTTCCAAATGGGGGAAAAAAAGAGATTTCTCTACTTGCTTATGTCCTTGCCTAATTTGAACAGCGTGAACCAAAATGTAACCGTTCTGTTGTCAAGTCTAGTTTAATATATTGATGTTTATGTTTAGGAAAATAACACCTGAACACCCCACAGAATGAACACATGCAGTATGTCATTTGCAGTACTGGTTACCTCGATAGAAATGGGAAACGGGTTCAAAATACCTCCACAACAGTGGGAAGTGTTGTTAAATGAGCTTCTGGGTTTTTCCAAGATGTTAAAGGTATTTATTTTGCTGTTAGCGCTGTGATGAAAATGTACTACATGAGAGGCACAAACTGCGGCTCGGGTGGAACGAGAAATTCTGGGCTACATTAAAAAAAGTATTTAATGCTCTCTAGATTTTATTCTCCAGTCGTTGGAAGCAGTCAGAATAAGTCAAACCTGTCTTTACAGATCTTCAGAGGAGGTAAACTCCACTTGAGCGTGGCAATGAAGTTTTGTACCAGCGCAGGGTTTTGTTTCAGCGTCCAGGGCTTTAGATCCACAGGTTGGCGAGGGGAGGTGTGTTAGTTTCATCCCCAGTACGGGGCCCCTCCAGCTGGGACCGTGCTCACTGCCCTCTCCCTGTTGCAGGATGATCAAGGAGCACCCCCTGCCCCCGGGCTGGGAGATGAAGTACACCGCCGAGGGAGTCCGATATTTTGTGGACCACAACTCGCGCACCACCACCTTTAAAGACCCCCGACCCGGGTTTGAGTCAGGGTAAATATTCTCTCAGCCCCTTCCTCCCAAACCTGCTTTAAAAAAAATTAAATCTAAGTATGTCACAGGCCCATTCTGAGAAGATGAGCTCAGCCAAAAAAACAAAGTCAACCTCTTTTTTGTAATTATTGCACAGTGATTTTTGCCTAGGTCTGACATAATTGCATTGCAAATATCAATTTCAACAATCCCTTCTTTTTGTGAAAACCTTAAAAGATCATTAAAAAAGGCCACAGCTGAATCTTAATCTAAACCACATCATCTTTTTACACTAATCTGCATTTTTTTTTGAACCCATGTTTTGATCCATTTCCATTTCTATTTTCAAATATTTATTTGGGCCAGACTGAATCAACTTAAGCCTCACAGATATATGTAATATTTTATCACAGCAACGTGTTCATGCTAACACACACACACACACACACACACACACACACACACACACACACACACACACACACCCCTCTTCCCCTCAGCCTGTGGATGTTTGCCTTGCCTTGAAGCAGTCTCAAATCTCACCGCAAAAGTCAGGAGAATGTGCAGATGTGCTACAACAGATCCACTGCAGACTGTGCTGGCATATGTGTTGGTGTGTGTGTGTTGGTGTGTGTGCCTTTCTGTGTTTATGTTTGGCATACAAGTGTGTATTAGCTTTTGCTGTGTGCGTGTGCATCTGCAAGCTGATTTTCATGCTGATATTTGAACGTATTTTTAGGCCCGTGGTTACAGAGGGCTTCTGAAACAGTCTTCACTTCTTCTTTTTTTTACACTGGATCCTGCAAGAGTGTGTGTCCGTGGCCAGCGCTCTGCCGCTGCGGTCTCCATTTCCTAATCCCAAACCGAGATGTGCCCAGCTCGGCAAGCACAAACCCAACGCATTAGAGGCCTTCTTCTTCTTCTTGTTCTTCTCTTTTCTCTCTTTCCTCCAATCCTCTCATTATCTTTCTAACTCTCTTTTTCTTTCTGTCTGCGTCTCAGCCTCTGCGGCGCTGACGAGGCACATATCCAGCATGTGTGTGCAGTGGGTTGGTGGAGCTTATGCTAACACAGCTGCACGCCCAGACTCACCTCTGTCTTTGAGACTCAGACACACCAAGTCGTTATTTAGAACAGAATGGCTGGTGTGAATTTAATATTTACCTTGAGTCTCTGGCCTGCAACATGGAACATGAGTGCTTCTTATAGGAGACTGTCTCGGTTGATCAGCAATGACGAGTAGAGAGCTGAAAGCATAAAAGGCAGTCATTTTGTTTGTTTTAGAGGATTACCCCTAGAATTATGAAATCAGGATTCTCCATTTGCCTAAAACTTGAAAAGTTGGGCACCCAGATAGCTCAGTTGGTAGAGCGGGTGCCCATGTATAGAGGTTTACTCCTCGACGCAGCCGGCCCGGGTTCAAATCCAGCCTGCGGCCCTTTGCTGCATGTCACTCCCCCTCTCTCTCCCCTTTCATGACTTCAACTGTTCTATCAATTAAAGGCCTAAAATGCCCCAAAAATAATCTTAAAAAAAAAAAAAAAAACTTGAAAAGTTGACTAAGTTACTCTGTTCTCTCTCTCTCTCTCTGTGTGTGTGTGTGTGTGTGTGTGTGTGTGTGTGTGTGTGTAGGTCACGGCAGGGCGGCTCACCTGGTGCTTACGACCGTAGCTTCAGGTGGAAGTACCACCAGTTCCGGTTCCTGTGCCACGTAAGTGTTAACTGTCAGGAACCAAGACACAACTCTCCCTGTCCACACACCTCACACCTTTATCTGTAGGTTGGCATGTAATAATAATAAATAATATTAATAATTTGTTGATTACCATTGGGGGGGAAATTACAATTGTTTCACTCTTGTTAGAGCGCATTACACACTTGCCTGAAATACACACTCAGGTCCTATACAAGAACAAATAGAGAGATGTCAGAGTGAGGGGGCTGCGACTGCTGGACAGGCACCCCAAGCAGTTCAGGGGGGTTCAGTGCTTTACTCAAGGACACCTTGGCAGTGCCTGGGAGGTGAACTGGCATCTCGCCAGCTACCAATCCACATGCGTCCACACATACTTTGGTCCATCCAGGGACTTGAACCAGACACTCTCTCTCTCTATATGTATATAAATATATATATATACATACACTTACCTGTTGTGGTATCTAGTCATGCAGATAGTTGTGTGTGCATTTGTCCAGATGTTGTTATATCTATCTAAGATTTTTCCCTCCTTGTTGATAAAGTGGAAGTGAATGGAATTTTACATGTTCACAGTACATTTAAGAAAGAATTACAGCAGTGTCTCATTACAGAGACAGTGTCCTCGCTGGTAATCTGCAGCACACACTGTTGACCGTCTCTATTTATTCAGTAGAAATGCAATTCTTCAATGCTCTGAGTGCCATACACAAAGCGTCTTTCCTCAGGAAAATGTGACGCTTTTCAAGTTGAAATAAATATGCAGTTTGACATCTTGTATCTGTGTCTAAAACATAGGAAAAGCTAGAGCGGATCATTTAAATAACAATCAAAAAGATTTAAGATGAACCTTGTTAGAGAAGTCCACTGGGGACAATCAGAAGATCTGAGTCTTTCTGAGTATCTCAGTGTCATGTTAGTTTTGATGCTCACATTGATTTGACATCTTGTGGACTTAGGTGCTGCACCTACGTCTTGTAACGGGGGAAACCCTGAGACGGTCTTACTGACTCAAAACGTTCTTTGCAGTCAAAATGAATGATTCCTTTCCATTGAATTTTGGGGTGTTTTATTCAATTTTATAGCATTTGAAAAAAGGCATCCTGACTGAACTTTGACATAAACCGGTCTGTGATCCACTCAGCATCCTCTGATTGCTTTCTTTAATCAAAATTTAGTTATAATGTCATATAAACTAGGTTAATTGGTCATGAATAAAAAACAAACAAGCATCAAAAGCATCGTGAAAAAGCCATGCAAAAAAAAGGTTCATTTTCAATTTTGACACGGAGCAACAAGTTAATGATCAATGGGAAGACAACGCAAGGGTTAACAGTTTATTTTTCCACATATGGAGGTATTTTGTAACCATGATTTGTCTCTGTCTAGTCCAATGCCTTGCCCAGCCATGTAAAGATCTCGGTCTCCAGACAGACACTGTTTGAGGACTCGTTTCAGCAGGTCAGAGACCAATCAATCTACACTTTAAAAAAGCACATATGCATACTGTTTAGTAATTATATGGTAGAAAAACTACTGATGATTAGACAAAAACGTGTGATTGCTTTCATTATAATTTTTGACCAGGCACATTTCCATTTTTTATCTGTATGTAATTCCAAAGTTGCTCCAAAATGTTCCATAGATGTTTTTGACTTAAATATCTGCAAATCAGGCTTACATATATGTATACATTTCATGACACAGTTACAGTTACAACATATAGGAAGAATATACACAATATTAATTTCAGAGTTCACACAATAAAAGAATGATAAAATTTAAAAATGTACTTTGCAGTCAGGAACATTTTCTATCTATCTCAAATGTTACTTGTGAAAAATCTTCGTACGTTTATGAATAATATGTTATGTTTTGTAATCAGATCATGAATGTGAAGCCATACGACCTTCGCCGCAGACTCTACATCATAATGAGAGGAGAGGAGGGGCTGGACTACGGCGGCATCGCCAGGTGAGAGCAACAACAAAACAAGCGCACCCGTCTTCTTCTTCCTCACATTCTCTCATTTTGTTTGTGCTACTACAGGTAACTTAACCCATGGGATTTTTATGTCATGATGGGATGTTTTTCCTTTTCCTGCTACTTCTTGAAGCTCTGCACAGCTTCCTCCTCCACTGGAGCCAGCTTCTGAAGTGGGCTTAACTTATTTTTTTTATTTTTTTTCGATCTGTTGTCCCCTGCCAGTTTTTAAAATGGCAACCTAAAAAAATAAAATACAATCAAATGACTTAATACAGTCAGAATGTAAAAGCAACATACGCAGACCAGCATTACTCAACAACTCTGCCGGCGGGAAGCAGAAGTCAGCAGGCAGTCAGCAGTCTAATATGCACATTTCTGATTATCAATAAGCCAGTTCTTCAGTTGACCAGTAAAAGAACGATCAGTATTTACTTCTCTTAACTGCATTGGCGACATATTCCAGTCTTTAAGATGCTGTTACAGAGAACGCTAACTGACCAAAAGCACTTCTTTTAGTGGGAATGATACCGTCCCCTCTCTCTGGCTTTTAAATAGAGATGTTTGATACTGATACCAGTAACACAACTGCCTTCGATGCCGCTTAAAATGCTGGTATTGGTAGCGGCAAGTACCTGAGTTTATGCACCAACCCGGAGCCATGTAATCTAGACCCAAAGAAAATTGACTTCAAAGTGGTTTATTTATGTTCTTTTTCCGTTATTTCTTAATTATTGGATAATAAAAGAAAGTAACGCAGCGTTCATTGTTTGTATTTGTTCATGTTTCACTAAAGGTGTTACCTGAGCCAAGTCGTACAACAAAGATAGTAATCATATCACATCCATACAGGGATATGGGTGTACACAGTACACAGCTGGTAAACTAAAATATAAAAATAAAATATATGACACTCTGGTACCGGATCGGTACGCAAGTTCAGGAATCGGAACGCAAAAAATAGTATTGAACAATCTCTACTTTCAAAACTTTACATTCTCTGTAAATCCTTACTGTTACATAACTTGTTTTTTTCTCCGAGGGTAGATCGGTACAGGAGAGATTTGTGTGTGTGACGATGAAATTCTCTCTGGTGGCCAGCAAACCAGACACCACCTCCTACCCTCTTGCAACATCTCTGTCCTCCTTTCCTTACCCCCTCCCTCCGTCCACCCATCACATGTATCCATCCTGTCCCCCTGTGTCTGCTGTGTTCCAGGTCTTCCTCTTTGTATATGTTGTTTATTTTTCTGTTGGCGGTGTCCTCATTTTCTCCTGTTTGGTTTTGCATTGTGTCTCTGTCTCCGGTGTCACGGCAGTGGTTTTACCCTATGGTAGGTGACATCATGCTGTTCTACCACAGGGTAGAACCACGGACGGGATGTTGTGAGGTGTCTGCGTCCGTCCGTCAGTCCATATCCCCTCCCATAAACCCCAGGGGGAAGGGCAGGGGCCTTGGGAGCGCTAGGTTCTGGTTCTGCTGCAGCTGGTGGTGGTTCTTGTGGGCCTCATTCTCTCTAATATGCATCCTTCCACAGTCTCTTTGTGTCTATTTGATCTGTCCTGTTGTATTTATCCCTCATATTATGCTTTTTTGTCTTCCATGTAATTTTTGTGTCACATTTTGATTGTAAGATGTGTGGAAATGTGTTGATGTGCTGTATACCATGATGGTGCTAATTTTGGACCCTGACTGTATAATGTAATTTATATCGCCATCCAGAGTAGGTTGATAAAATTCTTATTTTTGACTGCTGGTCTGCACAAGATCACAATAATTCTACATTTTGCTTATTCCCATCTTTTTCTGAGAGTTAGATGTAAAGTTATTACCACTCTCTGTTCTGGCCCAAAGCGTCAAAATCCACCCATCAGGTCTGCTAAAGCTCACTAATTAACATGTTATATCCAGTTTGTTAAATCGGAACAAAAACCAAAGTGTAAAAACGACAGTGTATCATTTTTCCCGGCAGTATGGGTGTTATGGATCTAAAATATTCATTTAATGAGAAACTGTAGACTTTAGGATTTAGTCTGAATTTAATTTGAGGATTTACACTTTAATTTAAAGTAACATCAAAACTGGCTTTATTAATAGTAGTAAATGAAATCAAACTAAGCAATTGGGTTGTACTCTGTTTTTCCTGAGTGTTAACACTGCTCAACTGGGACCACCTTGTGATCTAATTAAACAAAGTCTTCCCCATATCTTCTAGTCTTCCTGTTTGAATTGTATTCTTTACACTATGTCAAGCCAACCTGGGACTAATAGAAGGATAACTGGATAGTTCTTCACTTAGGCTTTAATTGATTTAGTACAATCTTCAGACATACAATGCGTCATGTCTCTGACTTACTGTTACATTGTGAGCTTTGTTATTTATTTATTTTTTGTTTTTTCTATCAACTGCGCTCGTTAAACATGTTCTGTTTTTGGATTAAATGTACTGTGATTATTGTTTTATTTGTCTATCTATGTTATAAGAGGTCTTTTTTTCTTCATCATCCCGATGTGGTCCATGTCACATATTTTTTATCTGTTCTTGTTGCTCCTCCACTTCCTCTGTTGTACCAGTCTTTGATGAATATTGATAGTTCTGATGTTAAATTACAGAATCATCCAACATTATGCCCTTATGTTTCTTAACAGGAAAATGGTCGAGCATTGTGCGTGCATGCAAAGCTTCATCCCATCTGTGTCTCTGTTTGTGTGTCGCTTAAACCGACACACTGATCGACAGCACACAGCAGAGGTCATTGGGGGCCTTGTGTGTTAGTACACCCTACACAGTGTTATTGGCTGGGGGGTTACACTCCCACGTGGGGCACAAAGGCTATTTGCTGACACCCATAAACGTCCCGCACACAACAAATAAGGAGAAAGAAAAACTACAGGCCGAGTCTATGCAGCTACAGACAGTCCCATACACTTCTACTGAGTCATCAGTGATGATTGACGGATTACTTTCGCATTAGTCTGTGCATAGCTTTTTTTTTTTTTTTAGAAAAATCCTACATACTGTATAAAAAAAAAAAGAAAGTTTCATCATATGTTTCTCTCCTGCGTTAATGTCTAATGTCCTCTTGCTCTGCAGGGAGTGGTTCTTCCTGCTGTCCCACGAGGTGCTGAACCCAATGTACTGTTTGTTTGAATATGCCGGAAAGAACAACTACTGTCTGCAGATCAACCCGGCCTCCTCCATCAACCCCGATCACCTCACGTACTTCCGCTTCATCGGACGCTTCATCGCCATGGTGAGCTTCACTTTGGAATAGTTTTATTAAACTCATACTTGGGATTGGCTTTCAAGGAAGTTCAACGTCTTTAAAAATGAACTACATCTGTGTTTTTTCAGTTTTTACTTTCACCCTGTTGCCAGTCTAGTTATTGGTTGTGTTTTTGTAACAGAGAATGCTGCCTCAAACCCAGTTTTGCTGACATTGAAAAGTCATTTGTAAAAAATTCCACAACTTGTTTGATTTTCGTTGGGGTTCATTGTATCAGAGCTGCCTACACAACTCAGGAACCAATGTCTTTATCTAAACATTAAGTCAAGAGGACACGTCACTTTAGACAGTGTCACTGTATGTGTACATTTCAATAGTTATCCACCTTTTCAGTATCTACAGTGTATGTACATGATGTACACTATGTACTATAATGTATCCCTCTCTGGGATCAACTCCAGAAAGCTGTAGGTCCCAAAACCGGCTCCCCACCCCTCCTTCCGTCTGCCACCCCACCCCTCACCCACACCATGACCTCACTGCCGCACCCAGCCCACACCCGCCAGCAGCTGCCTATATTTAGTCCTAAAATGCACTTTGCTGACTTCCCTTATAAAGATGCTTCTCTACCAAGTCTCAACTAGCAAACCCCCTTTTACTGCCTGCTTTTTTACTTTCCGTCTTTCCACTGACACCCTCTCGTCAGCCGCTAGATCTCCGTGTCTGTGTGTGTGTGTCTGTGTGTGTGTGTCTGTGGTGTCTGTCTGTCTGTCTGTCTGTCTGTCTGTCTGTCTGTCTGTCTGTCTGTCTGTCTGTCTGTCTGTCTGTCGTGTGTGTGTGTGTGTGTGTGTGTGTGTGTGTGGTGTGTGTGTGTGTGTGTGTAGTGTGTCTCTCTCTCGGCTGTGTGGACAGACACATGGTCAGTCAGGAAACAGTAGGACAGAGCAGACTGAGTCAGTCAGTGGGTTGTCTGTGTGTTCGGCTCATCATAGCTCTGAGCCCTCTGTGGTTTTTAACATTAACAGCTCCATCTGGCAGAGTCTGAGTCTATGTCTGTGAACACACAACCACACACCACACACACACACACACACACACACACACACACACACACACTCACACACACATACACCAAACTAAGATTATGACTAGGTTTAAAGCAGTTAAATGTATTTGTGTTAAGTGCACACATGGGCTTCAGACAGCTTAGTGTTTTGTCTCTGTACCTTAAAGGGAAACTACAAAAGTTTCAAAACAAGTGTTCAGTCCAAAAATATTTGTATACATGAACAGTTCTCTTCCAAATCCAAAAACTATAGTGCTAAAACTCAAGTTTGTGATGTCATTGTCTTTAGGAGCAGCCCCAGTCTTTTTACTTGATGACATTACACGTTTTAGACTTACTTCTGGTTTCTGGCTGTGAGAGAGAGCACATCATGTTCACAAATATGGATTAAACTTCCCTCGGCCATGGAAATAACATTATGGAATTCTTAATATAGGTTGTGTTCCCATTTAATCTAAGTGACTCTTTGTAGTTCTCACTGTGAAAATCAGCATAAAAGGTACATGATAAATCGCTAGAATGTAATTTTAAAGTCAAATGTACACATGGCAGCAGCAAAACTGTCAAGACCAATCAAATACAGCTTTTGTGACTTAAAAGAATTAGTGTTGTCATGTATATAAGCAGTTGTGGAGTGTTAGTGGGCGTGATTACTAGTCAGGCTATCAGCAGACCAAGCCGAGCTCAGTAGATCTGAGACTGAGCGTTGGTCCGGGGAGTCTGCTCTGTATGAGGAGGGGCCAACAGCCATAGTTCAAATGACTGTACGTAGTTGGAGAGTCCGTCAACCAATCAGACCAGCGATCCGGGTGACGTAGAAGCGACAGCAGCATCAACGTGTTGCTGCACCCGGCTGTGCTTCGGTGGCGTTCGGTGGCCGCTATGTTGAAAGTAAACAAAATAGTCATTGTGTAAAACCCGCCAATAGTGCACCAGGGAGATGAGCCAGGTTGTGATTGGTTCCCAAAAATTGTAAACTGAAGCAGGAGAATTAAACGTGCAGGTTTCCAGACCGAGCTGCAGGGCGGAGTGGGCGGGGCTCACCCAGTCTACGTAATTGCATCAGGCTGATGATTCCAGAAATAAAAGCCCCATTCATGTTTCCTCTAGAGGTTTTTTTAATACTTAAATGGGCACCAAACAGGTCCCAGTAAATCACCATTACAATCACTGACGTGAAATTATTTATAATTTGTCGAGAACAAATTACAACCACATGTCATCAATGGCTTTGCAATAAGACTACAGGGGAAAATACTCCCCCTACTTCATCTACTTTGTTAGGTTCAGGGACTCCTAGCTGCCAAAATATCAGGTTTAGGGATCTAACTTTGAGTTTTAATGTGTTTAATGTGTTTCTTTCTGGATTTGAGCAGTGAAGACCAGGAGACCTTCCTTATTGTGGTTTCTAATGGATCAAATCCTCTCCGCAGGCTTTGTACCATGGAAAGTTCATCGACACCGGCTTCACGCTCCCGTTCTACAAGCGAATGCTGGACAAGAAACCCACGCTCAAAGACCTGGAGTCCATAGACCCAGAGTTTTATAACTCCATCATGTGGGTGAAGTAAGTAACGCAGTATGGGTCACCTCTTTGTGGGTTTTGGTTCACTTCTGCTCATGAGACCAGAAAGAGCAGGTAAGAACGCCTCATTTCTTCTGCTTTTTTAATTTTTTAGATAGACCTGGGAAAATTACATCCTGGGTGTGTAGTTCATTATGAAATCAGTCAATTACATGAAGAAAAAAATAAGGAAAACCTTCTTACTTTTTACTAGCAGTGTGAATCTTTGCTGGTCTCAGGATTTAGTTTGATTATGATTATCCTGTCAACGATTCAATATCCCGATTCATCACGAGCTATCCCCTCCTCAAATGAATTATATATTGCTACTAAGGCTAATCCAGTGTCTAAAAGGCAGAATAGCTGGTGATTTCCAATTTCGAAGAATGCCACTTCTTGCAAGAAGTGGGGCATAGACTGCTACCTTAAATGAATTTGTTTTCTTTGTGTGTCCGTCCAGAGAGAACAACCTGGAGGAGTGTGGCGTGGAGCTGTATTTTGCACAGGACATGGAGATCCTCGGGAAGGTTTCCACTCACCAGCTGAAAGATGACGGGGAGAACGAGCTAGTCAACGAGGAGAACAAGGAAGAGTACATCAGGCACGTTAACTATTATCACTAATAGCCACTACAAACAGCCTAAGTTATGTCTGACCTAAGTGATGTCAGCGGTGGAGAACCATCTCGATGTTCAGAAACTGATACCAGTAAAAAGCCTCCGATACTGCCTAAAATGCTGATGTGGCTATTCGTGAGTACTGCAGTTTATGCACCGATCTGATACCACGTAACTGAGACCAGAAGATAATCTACTCTAAAGTACTTTATTTCTGTTCTTTTTCCGTAATCTTTCGCTGTCAAACTGGATAATTAAAGATAGTTCTATGGCTTTTATTGTTTGCGTTTGTTCATGTTTCACAGAGATATTGACCAAACACTGATAGTAGTACACAGCTGTTAAAACATAGTCAAATATATGACACACCAGTATCGGGTTGGTACTCAGTATTAAGTAAAAGCTATAGTGCATACTTTCTGTCACCCCCATGAGGAATTCTAAGTAATGACAACAACACGGTCGGCGCGTCCACATGACACAAGCCTTCTGTGACCATGCACCGCCACCAATGGCCTCTATGTAACACATGTTAATATAAAAAAGTTACACACTTAAGCTTTAAGGTATTGGAATCAGTATCAGGAAAGGACAAAATGGTGTGAGACCATCTGTAGAACCGACCGTTAAAACAAGCCCTCTTCCTTCCTGCAGCCTGCTGACGGACTGGAGGTTCACCCGGGGGGTGGAGGAGCAGACCAAAGCCTTCCTGGACGGCTTCAACGAGGTGGTTCCTCTGGAGTGGCTTCGCTACTTTGACGAGAAGGAGCTGGAGGTGAGGAGGGGCCGGAGGGGAGCAGGAGGGGCTGGAGGGGCTGGAGGGACAGGAGGGGCTGGAGGGACAGGAGGGGCTGGAGGGGCTGGAGGGACAGGAGGGGCTGGAGGAGCGGGAGTGGCGGGAGGGGCTGGAGGGAGGGTATTTGAAACAATTTTAAAAGAAGAAGTAATAAATGGCTTTAGAATCCATTAAAAATATTTTTGTTGTTTTTAACATCTTTTTTTATTTTTATAAACTTGCGATAAAAAGTCTATTTAACCGTACTAAGTTGACAGGACAAATGCGTATTATGTCTTGTTTAATATCACAATACAGTGTAGAGACTTACTTTTTTAATTTTGTAGAAACAGAGAAATTTGCTGTTTCAACGAGGTCCTCTGACAGTGGTCGGCAATCCAGAAGCTCTTTTTTTTAATCCATTATGGATTTACAGTGTCTTTGTAACATAAATAAATGATTATGAATCCAAAAATGAACTTGCGAATGTTTAAGTTGGCTTCGCGACCTTTGAACTAATCGTGTCGCTTAGACCTGAGAGGGTTAAAAAGTCTCATCACGACCGCAAATCCCACGACAGTATCATATACACAGAACAATGGGACCACTAGCAACGTCATGCATATGCAGAAATACCAAAAACAAATAAGAGCTGCATCGTTGCTGTCGCTCTCCAAGACAAGTCTGTCCTCTCTGCCTGAATCCTAGGTATCCTGTCCCGCATTTCCCACCAGAATCACATTTTTAGTTGTTTTTGCAGTGATAGTTTTAGACTTTATGTTGGCAAAAATGTCATTTGCTGTGTTCAGTGTTCAGAAGCTGTCTTATTATTTTACTGGATAAATTGGTCATCATCTAAACTCTAAACGTGGCGTTCTGGTACATCCAGATGAGGAAATCTCTTCTTGTATGGGATAAAAGATAGCAGTAGAACTTTACTTATATTTTATATAGCATACAAAAAAGATAAAGGTGTAATGAATTGAAACATAGCAAACAGAAGGTTGTTTGTTTTTCCTGCTGCAGCCGAGGTCTGTCCCAGCAGAAACCGGGAATTAAACTAGAATAGAGATGGGAAATCACTGTTACCACTGTCCTGTGTCATGTTGTCTTCAGCCCACTGAGTCAAATAAACACAAAGAATGAAGGACACACAACTGGACTTCAAATATGATTCTGTTTGTTGCAGTTGATGCTGTGTGGGATGCAGGAGATCGACTTGGCTGACTGGCAGAAGAACACCATCTATAGACATTACACCAAGAACAGCAAGCAGATCCACTGGTTCTGGCAGGTACGGACCCGCTGTGGTTCACTGAGCACGAGGCAACCAATAGACTGTATATAAAGATGGACGGCGCATCTCCACTTCCTCCCACTGGTCAAAAGTGAAGCCAAAATATCTGATATATAATAGATACTGGCGCTGCCATCTTGTAATTTTGGAGCCAGAATCTGCACAGTAGTAGTAAATCAGGATACACGCTTGTTTTTATAGCATCAAATAACTACTAAAAACCAAACTTATCAGAAATTGAACATTTGAACAAATGTCAGCCTGAAGTACCTAAAATGACGGAAACCATCTTTGGGATAACTGTTTTGATGTGTACATGTCCTATCCGCTAACATGGAGGGGGCGGGGCTTATATACTGCAGCCAGCCCCCAGGGAGCGACCCAGATGTTTTTGGCTTCACTTATACAGTCTGATGTGTGTCTAATGAACGATAGCATTGTGTTCCTGCAGGTGGTGAAAGAGATGGACAACGAGAAGAGAATCCGTCTGCTTCAGTTTGTGACAGGAACCTGTCGGCTGCCTGTGGGAGGCTTTGCTGAGCTCATAGGTACACAACACTGATTCACACACGAACACAGACTCACAAACGCCACATCCATGACTATTAAAGGGTAACTACGTCGTTTACAACCTGGACCCTATGTCCCCATGTTCTGTGTCTAAGTGACTGATCAATCTTTGACATTTGGTGTTTTTTTTCTGTTTTAAAAAGCAAGAAAAATGTCAAACCTGCTACCCTTTGTTATTTCCAATACAACCTGTAATAATTTATGAGGTTTGAGCTCATAAATTATTATTAATTTCTCATTTTGAAAAAGAAGAAAAAGCTGTTTTGGGTCTGCAGATAAATTTACCACTCTGTTTTATTGCTATCCATTATTTAAATCTCTGCTTTTATTTGATATTTTACGGTTGTTCTTATAACATGTATGTAACTTATCTGTAAAATAATCAAGCTTACATTTGATGAAATAACTTCTTCCCACCATGCAGGAAGTAACGGTCCCCAGAAGTTCTGCATAGACAAGGTGGGGAAGGAGACTTGGCTTCCAAGAAGCCACACATGGTAAGCTCTGCCGGCTCTGTCAACATGGTAAACATTGCGTTTACAATAATCTAAACCCCAAGATCTACTTTTAGCTTTTCTGACTGACGTTTTGAAGACCAGATGAAGGCTGTGAGATGGGATTGAAAGCTCACCTATGTGCATCTTTTAAATTCCGATCATTTTGTACTAGACTGCATTCTGCATTGCTTTCCTGGGAATCCTGTGTGTGTGTCCACCCCAACTTCACTGAGGGAAAATGAGACTCACGTCAAGGGCCAGATGTAGAGTTTATTGTTCTGCTTTGATTTAAGAGAAAAGTCAAATATCATTGACCATGTTATTTTATGTCTTATAAAGTCTTCTCACTTACAGTTTGGTGGAGATAAAGTCCCAAAAAGTCAGAAGAAAAATTCCTTAGCCAACATAAAAAATCACCAAAAATGTTAACGTCGGAAAAAGCAGCAAAAACCGTTGAAAAATTGGCAAAAAGTAGGTGGGCCAGATCAAAATTTGCAAGGGGCCGAATTTGGCCCTCAGGCCTTGAGTTTGACACGTGATGAATTTAACCAGCACTGGAACACAGCAGGCTCTAGAACTCTTTTCCACCAGTCTATCCTGCTGCTAAAGCAGGTGCTAAAAGCCGAGTCAGATCTGGATCCGAGCATGTCATCAACCACGTATATTTACCATGGCTGTTGATGTGTCTTCATGTTTGTACTATATGTGTAATTGTTGTCTAGCTCTGTGTGGAATGCAAAATGAATTCCAGTGTAAACTGCCGGTAATGTTGTGTGGTATGGGACCTGTGACGCCTGACTCATAGCGACCTGTCTGTCTCTTCCTCGCAGCTTCAATCGTCTGGACCTGCCCCCCTACAGGAGCCTGGAGCAGCTCCGAGAGAAACTCCTGTTCGCCATCGAGGAGACGGAGGGATTTGGACAGGAGTGACGCAGGAAATGGGACACAAGGCCGCTAGAAGACAACAGTTAATTCAATGGGATAGTTTTTTTGTTATGAATATTAATATTTTGCATTTGTTTAATCACAGAGCTGAGAAATTGTCAGTCATCTATAGCCCTCACGCCATAGTTGTGGACTGAATTAAGGTGGAGCTTGGATGTAGAGAGGCAGCAGAACTGTGTGTGTGTGTGTGTGTGTGTGTGTGTGTGTGTGTGTGTGTGTGTGTGTGTGTGTGTGTGTGTGTGTGTGTGTGTGTGTGTGTGTGTGTGTGTGTGTGTGTGTGTGTGTGTGTGTGTGTGTGTGTGTGTGTGTGTGTGTGTGTACCAGTCAGAGTTTTGTGGGCTTGGCAGGATGGCACATACAGAGAATTATATTTGACTAGAGCCCCCCCCCGCACATACACCTCTACTCACGGCTTAGAAACGCACCAAAAACAGACAACAGGATAGTTTTAATGTCAGCAGCGACTCACAAATGCAGTATAACATATCTACCAGAGAGAAATACTTTTTTTTTTAACATTTTAAAAGTGATGAGAGAGAGAGAGAGAGAGCTGGGGAGTGTGAGAAAGAGAGGCAGTGTATGAGCGCATGTGTGTGTGTGTCTGTATACGAGAGACAGAGAACTGTAATCATGAACTAGTGCACCTCTGTAACAGAGGCTAGAGAGATGAGATGTGATTTTATTTTTTATTTTTCTGTTACTTGTGAAATCCAGCATTTTTCTTCTGTACATATCTAAAATAAATGAGATTTCAGTCTTGAGCTGTGTTCATGCTTTTTTATGAAGAGACAGTTTGATGTAATGTGATATATACAGGGTTTATATTCTATAAACCAGAGTAAGACATCAGATTGCAACACTCCTGTCATGTAAACTACGACGTTCATCCTCCACGACAGCAAACCAAGCGTTCATGTTTTGGCGGTGGAGGAATAACCGGAGAGAAGAGCACAGATAAAGATACATAAATCTCTCATGTATAGTAAACACAACTAGTCCAAATTTGGCATAAAATGGTGCGTTCTTGTACAACCATCCCTTATAAGACGCTGGTTGAGAAAATATTTTGTAAGGGCCTTTAATTCCAGTAGGTACCTCTGGGAATAGAGCTGTAGTTTACCAGGACTCCTGGTTCGAGGTTCAATAACATTTCTGAAAGATGGAAAGGAACGGTTCCATTTGGCTCCTCTGCTTTAAAAAAAACTAACTGTTCTTTGCTAGTGCCACTACTGGGATCCTTGAATTACAGTTACAGGTACGGTTCCTTGCTCAAGAGCAGCTGGCAGTGCCCAGGAGGTGAACTGGCACGTCTCCAGCTACCAGCCCATGTTCCGTATGACGGTCCACACGGGGACTTGAACCCGCGACCCTCCGGTTCCCAACCCAACTCCCTGGCAACTGCACAAGTACCCCTGTAACCTCTTTCTTTATGTGTTTTCTTACACCAATATTTTGTATTTAAATATTGTATTTTATTATATAAAGTATCAATACACTCAGCGTTTTTATGTGCTTTGTTTGTACGTTTTTTAATATTTAATGGCAAATGGGCCAACAACGTTTTAATATAAAATCTACTACAACTGTTTTCCTTTACTACGAGGATACTACTTTGTGCTCCAATTAGTAATATATTAGATATAAATACTGTATTAATCATGAATGTAAGCGTTTCAGTTCTAAGGACCTTTATTGTGAAAGTATTCCTTGGCTCGGCCCGGAAGTAACCTCTTCTTTTTCTCGAGATGCCTCCAAGCAGCGGAGATGATCGGAGCTAATCGAAAGTATGGAACAGATATTGTTCATGTGACACCGTGACTGTGTATAATACCTTTGACACTAACTTTAATCATAGTTTGAATGCCCGGATGCCTCCATGCACGCGCCTGTCCGGGTTAACATGGTGGACGCCGATGAAATCGCTAAGTTGTGCTACGAGCGCTTCGAGCAGCTTCCCCGGAGAGGGAAGCCTGAGCCGGGCAGAGAGTGGACCCTGCTGGCCGCTGTTGTCCAAATCACCCGGTGTGCTGACTCTGACACAGGTTGGACAGCGACATAACCTACAATATTACATATTTCATTTGCTCATTGTGTCAACTATGTTTTATAAGTGGAGTAGAAAAGTTTTTTCAAAACGTTTTTAATTTTCATATCGTCTTTCGTCCACAATGTGTAAAGCAACACACGTGAACTTTTAGCTGAAGTTACTGGTAAAATCAGTAGCCATAAGCTAACGTTACATTAAGTTAAGTTAAAAGAGACTTCAAGGGTGAACAGAACACAGAGTAGTCCAAGTCACGCTGCACAGTATTACAAAGTTTGAATGTTCTGAAAAATAATAATTAAAAAAAAAAAATCATAATAAAATTTTGCCTATATTTAGTTAGGCAATGCGAAGTAGCAGCTACACAAACCAGAACAAAAGTAGAACACAAACCCATAAAAGGCCATAGTTGGAATAAGAAGACAAATGTGATGACTATATCAAATCCTTTTTTCTTTTACAGTGGAGAAGCAGGTTGTTTCCCTCGGAACTGGGACCAAATGTATTGGACGGACAGCTATGAGCCCCAATGGTGTGTGTGGTGTTATTCATGTTACCATAATTCATATTTTTGGTCTTCTTTATGTGCTGAGTACAGCTGTCTGTAGTTTATTATCTGAGTTTATTTTGGCAGCACAGCCAAATAGGAATGGTGCATTTATGTGTCATATTAAAAAAAAAAAAACCCTTCCCTATTAGACATTACAACAGATCCATTCTCAACCTGTGTGTCACACCGACATGTATGACAGCCCGTAAAAGTCCAGTGGACAAATCATTGTTAAGATAATTCTCTTGGTTTTCTCTCCTCCATTTAGGTGACATACTAAATGACAGCCATGCAGAAGTCATTGCTAGAAGAGGATGTATCAGGTATGTATTTCTAGTATATTTTCTCTCCCTAATGGCTCTGCTGCTCCATGCTGAGTCTGTCCATCCGAAACCGGGAGTATAGGCTGCTACCATATATACCATTTGTGTGTGTGTGTCTGTCTGTCTGTCTGTATGTGTTTGTGGGTCTGTCTCTCTGTGTGTGTTTGTGTGTGTATGTTGGCGCATGTGTGTGTGCGTTGTTTGTTTGTGTGGCCGTGTGCTTGTGTGTGTCTGTATATCTGCGTGTGTTTGAATGTGTCTGGGGGTCTTTCTCTCTGTCTGTGTGTGTGTGTGTGTGTGTGTGTGTGTGTGTGTGTGTGTGTGTGTGTGTGTGTGTGTGTGTGTGTGTGTGTGTGTGTGTGTGTGTGTGTGTCTGTGTGTAGGTACCTGATCCAGGAGCTGCACAAGGCCGTGAGTGGTGGGGTCAGCTCTGTGTTTTGTGGGGCAGATGAGCGGGGGAGGTGGAGGCTTCAGCCAGGAGTCTCCTTCCTCTTCTTTACCAGTCACACCCCCTGTGAGTCCAGCGTGCTCCCAGTGGACCTAACCACTGTCTGTTCCACAGAATTAGTTTGACACGACCTCCAGCTTCTTATGTGAGATGATCGACAGGATTTAAATGAAGCTATATGATTTGTCATACTTTTTTCATGTTGCAATTTAGATGTATTAGGGTTGCACAATGTATCAATTTGATAACATCATCTCAATATCAACTAGTGTAATTAGCACAGCAGGAAAGGCTGCAGCATTTTGCGAAAGCTCAGAGATTTGTATCATAACGTTATACAATGTATCATTCCTTTTTTAGTGGTGCTTTTTATATTCATTTCTATGTTTAATTTGTTTAGGAAAAAAGTTAGAAATGATTTCCTTTATTTATGTAAGCATATATTTTGTCTGAGATGTAGTGCATGGTGTTTCCTCGATTACTGAGCTGTTGTATGATTTTTTTTATATCTTTCTTGACAGTTTCTGTTTATTTTCGTTCCTACAAAGAAGAAAGTTTGCGCTCGTGTGTGATCTAAATGTCGGGGCCTTTGATTCTTATCAGACCGCTTTAGTCCCAAACATCAGGATCAGCCTTCACAAAGCTACAGCTCAACCCTGTCCCCAGCGCTTTGTCCAGGAAGCCCAGATCAGTCTGAAACGTCTTGTGTATTACTAGGTGGAGACGCCGCCATCGTCCCCATGATTGACAGCCGGTCTCAGCCCTGCCCTCCTGTCACATCTGGAAAGGGCCATGAAGGAACTGATGCAAGAGGAGACCGGAAAAGAAAAGCTGAGGAATCCAGTGAAGGAAAAAACATTAAACTGCCCCGTCTGGAGGAACAGGAGACAGCGGAGGATAATCGAGAGGACAGAGGAGACACAAAGAAATCCTTCCTTTCAAATTCATCTACTAGTGAGGATCCATCACAGAGTCACTCTGCAAAAACGCCTGTGGAAACTGGGCCCTGTGACAGTGCAGGACGGCTTTACCAGGTCCCAGACGTTCACCGAACGGGGGCCAAGTGCGTCTCGGGTGGCCCAGCCGACCCTCGGCACCCTGGGATAGGGTACCACAGCACAGGGGTGCTCCGGGTAAAACCCGGGCGAGGAGAAGCCACTCTGTCCCTCTCCTGCAGTGACAAGTTGGCCCGCTGGGGGGTGCTGGGCTTCCAGGGCGCGCTGCTGTCCCACTACCTAGAGGAGGCGCTCTACTTCAGCACCGTGGTGGTGGGGCAGTGTCCCTACAGCCATGAGGCTATGCAGAGGGCTTTGGTTACAAGGTAAGGAGGAATGCTGCTGAAACAATAAGATTTAGAGTTAATAACATCATTATGAATAAAATATCTTAAATTTGTGTAAATTTTGATCCCACCTTGGGCTTTTGGAAATTGCTATGGCTGTATATCTTTATTTTCTGACAAAGACAAACAACCACTGACACAGATAGTTTTCATAAAGCTGAAAGAAAGCCATGTCTAGAGTATGGGTGGGCCATATGAGTGTTATACTTTATACAGTATGTAATATGCGTTAAAACAGTTTACCTTCAAACATAAAGAAATGCATCTCTACTTCTTTAGTTGGTAAACAACAAATCAGAGTGAGATTCATATTCTGTATGAAATATAAATAGTAAGAATCAAAATGCACACCTAAACAGTCAACAAGTTGGAATAATGCCATTATAATGGTATTCATTTTTTTCAACATATTCAAAATGATACCGGTATAATTGTAGATTATATGATATGGCACATCCCTACTTGTTTGCTTTGTGGATAACATCTGAAATATGAAAAAACAAACAGTTCAGAGGTTCCTTTATTCCACCAAATTAAATATCAAATTCATCTCCAGGGTGAAACTATTTGGAATAGTCTCTCAGGTCCACATTTATGAAGATGTGATCCAATCTCTTGGGCTTAGTGAGGACTGGAGTGATGTGATCCAATCTCTTGGTCTTAGTGAGGACTGGAGTGATGTGATCCAATCTCTTGGGTTAGTGAGGAACTGGGGTGAGTGGATCCAGTCTCTGGTTTTAGTGAGGACTGGAGTGATGTGATCCAGTCTCTTGGTCTTAGTGAGGACTGGAGTGATGTGATCCAGTCTCTTGGTTAGTGAGGACTGGAGTGATGTGATCCAGTCTCTGGTCTTAGCGAGGACGGAGTGATGGATCCAGTCTCTGGTCTTAGTGAGGAACTGGAGTGATGTGATCCAGTCTTTGGTCTCAGTGAGGACTGAGTGATGTGATCCAGTCTCTTGGTCTCAGTGAGGACTGGAGTGATGTGATCCCGTCTCTGTGTCTCAGTAGGACTGGAGTGATGTGATCCAGTCCTTGGTCTCGTGAGGACTGGAGTGATGTGACCAGTCTCTTGGTCTCAGTGAGGACTGGAGTGGGTGATCCAGTCTCTTGGTCTTAGTGGGACTGAGTGAGTTGATCCAGTCTCTTGGTCTAGTGAGGAGGAGTGATGTGATCCAGTCTCTTGGTTCAGTGAGGATGGAGTGATGTGTCCAGTTTGGTCTCAGTGAGGACTGGAGGGATGTGATCCAGTTCTTGGTCTCAGTGAGGATGGAGTGAGTGATCAGTTCTTGGTCTAGTGAGGACTGGAGTGATGTGATCCAGTCTCTTGGTCTTAGTGAGGACTGGAGTGATGTGATCCAGTCTCTTGGTCTAGTGAGGACTGGAGTGATGTGATCCAGTCTCTTTGTCTCAGTGAGGAGGAGTGATGTGATCCAGTCTCTTGGTCTCAGTGAGGACTGGAGTGATGTGATCCAGTCTCTTGGGCTTAGTAGGACTGGAGTGATGTGATCCAGTCTCTTTGTCTCAGTGAGGACTGGAGTGATGTGATCCAGTCTCTTTGTCTCAGTGAGGACTGGAGTGATGTGATCCAGTCTCTTGTTCTGACAGTGTTAGTACGTTGGAGGGCATTTTCCTCCCGTGTTACCTTTTTGAATGTAGTCCTCGTGTACTCCCCAGGTGCTCCCATGTATCAGACCTCCCTGCTGGTTTCTCTGTGTGTCCGCCTGTGCTGCTCCAGTCCAGCCTGGAGTTCCCCTTCAGCCAGGCCCAGACCCAGCTGCAGCACAAGGCCGGACAGGGACGGATCTCCCCCTGTGGAGCTGGTAGGATCATCATGCACACACAGTTTGGTCTCAGTGACCAGAAAGAAGCACTGAAGAAGTACTGAAGAAATCATAATAAATACTAATTATAGTCCATCTGGCCTTCTATTCCATCTTTATGAGTCAAAATTAAAGGGGAACTACAGTTTTTTTTTAACCTGGACCCTATGTTCCCATGTTCTGTGTCTAAGTGACTAATGAGAACAACAATCTGTAACATTGGTCCAGTGTTAAGAGAGATCTCTGTAGTCTGCAGTGGAGAAACAAGCTCCAATGGAAGGTCCAATGGAAGGACAATTATCCAGCTTGTATTTACGTTCATAAAAGTGCTCGTTTTGCTATTGACAGACTCAGATTAATATTTTAAGTGTCTGACAACATTATGGAAAGGATTTCTAAGGAGGTCAACCTTTCTGTTAAAGAGTAAGATCCTTCAAAAAAAGAAAAGTTGCATTTGCTAAACCCACCAGACTCCATGTAAATAAACAGTAATTTTAGCATCGTAAAATACAGATTGATTACACAATATTAATCTGAGCCTGTCAGTAGCAACAACAGAACTTTTTGTTGCCCCGTAGGGTTCCACTGCAGCCCGGTCTGCGGCTGCTGGTGTTCACACACAGTACTGGACCAGTGTCACAGGTTGTTGTTCCTATCAGTTACACACACACAAACATAGGGAAACAGGTTGAAACAAAGGGTAGTTACCCTTTCATTTCATGAAACCTTTACATTCTGAAATCTTCACAATATGTACAGTACAAAATAAGTATTTTAATATGTTGAGTTTGTCAAACCTCAGTGACCAGAGGCAGGAGCAGCAGCTCCCACTGTGTAACTCAAGATCTTTGGCTTCTGTGGGATTCAGGGCCAAACATTTGGTACATCTGCATTGTAAAGTTGGATTAATGTAGAATATCTAAGATTGTTACAACATTTCAGTTTATTGACTGATCCCAGAAGTCTTTCAGCAGAATAAACCAAATTCCTCTCAAATAAGTCATAAATTCATCAATAAAAAAGTACTCTTTAGTAGCTGAGTGAGTGTGTGTGTGTGTCAGCCATCAGCTGGTGTGATGTAGCAGAGCAGCCGCTAGATGTCACCGCCAACGGCTACAGACACGGAGTCACCAAGAAGGCCTCTGGCACGGCTGGAGCCAGGTAGGCTTTTCCCAACATTTATCACTTTTTTAACATTCTTTTGTCATTTCTTTTCTCCAACTGAATGAAAGTAGTTAACTTGTGAAGAGGAACGGTTCTATGGAACCATCCACTTTATTTTTCCTTGACTATTTGGTTGAATGTAACCCAAATATCTGATATAGAAACTTTTTGAAAATGGGATTTCCCAATGACAACAGGAAGGTTAACAAAAATCCGGATTATTTAAAAAGTTGACAATTAGACATACTGTATATGTAATACTTGTTGTAGTCCTATACAAATGATAAGTCCTGGTTTACTGAATGTTATCACTATAGACTATTCATTTTGACCAAATTGGAGTAATATTACTGCTCGTTTGTGTCTTCAGGTCTCGTCTGTGTAAACTGGAGCTGTTCCATTCCTTCCTGTCTCTGGTAGCGGCCACGGATCCCTCAGCACTCCCCCCCTCCCTCAGGTACCCAACAACAGGCTCTTTCATAATCTCTCTGTGGGTCAAACAACCCCAAACACTACTAGAGATCTCCAAACGGGGGTCTGGCTTCTATCAATTTGTCCTTTTGTGTTACTCTCCTCTCATTTGCTGCTCAAGAACGTCCATTCGACAGTGAAGCAAACTACCCACAGCAATAAGTCAAAATATGTCCCAGCCATCACAAGTAACAACATTATAAAAACAACGTGCAACAGGGCTTAAAGGAATGCTGCTACTGCACGGACTGGGATATCGTCCTTCAAATGTTGTCACGTAGCCTGCTCGAGATTACAACAACGTGTGTGTGTGTGTGTGTGTGTGTGTGTGTGTGTGTGTGTGTGTGTGTGTGTGTGGGTGTGTGTGTGTGTGTGTTGCATATTTATGTGTACTGTGGCTCTCACTGTGTCTTTGGATGTTACATTTAGGCTCACATTACAGTGTTAGCCTGTTCACATTGTGTGTGTGTTGGTGTGTGTGGTGTGTGTGTGTGTGTGTGTGTGTGTGTGTGTGGGTGTGTGTGTGTGTGTGTGTGTGTGTGATGTGTGTGAGTGTGTGGAGTGTGTGAGTGTGGGGTGTGGTGTGTGTGGGTGTGTGTGTGGGAGAGAGAGATGGCTGAGGATCATCTCCAAAGGGAGAACAGGGGTCTCTCTGTATATCAGCATTTTAGCAGATAACCTGATCCTAGGCTGGCCTCCACATGGATGGGCACACACTCATACACACTCATACAAACTCATACACTCATACACACAGCCCCAGGATACAATGACACCACTTTATACAACAATGGTATGTCTGGTAAGGAGAGACCACTGAGGTCAGTGTCATTGGTCTGTGTTCATAGAGTTTTGTGTCTGATAGGACATAAATGATAGATTTAGATATAGATAGAAGAACAAAATAGATTGTGTTCTTAATGAAGTAACGTGATTGTGGGTTGGCACATGCCAAGCTTCTAACAGTTAGCTTTTAGACATAGTTTTAGTCGTAGTAACACAGGTGTTACTGCTAACATTAATGATGGCTCTGTTCAAGTGTCCCGGGACGCCATCACTGTTACTCTGACACAGACTGCAGTCACAAATACAAAACACAAGTACTGCATGTAAATTACAAGTAATTTACATTTTGTTAGTGTCAAATCATTGCTGTTTTTTGTCTTAAGATAAATACAGAGTATCATCAGACTTGATCTTTTATCTATAGCAATAGCAATAATACAACCAAAAGCATTAAACTGAAATGCTGCACAAGGAGAAAAAGGTTCTTCCCCTCATTCTTCTTTTAATTATTATTTTTTTATAAATGTGCATCTGTTCAGGAGCTCCGGGCTGCAGACCTACTGGGACTACAAGCAGGCTTCCCCGTGGTTTCAGCAGGCCTGGCAGCAGCTCCACAGCCAGGCCTTCCCTCTGTGGCCCCGCAGCGACAGAGACCTCCTGCTCTTCCACTGAACACCCCGCTCTGCAGGGGCAGGGCTGGGGGGGGCAGACTGAGCCTAAAGAAAATGTGTATTGTATTTTGATATACAATTTGTTTAAAATGAAAAGAAGTGAAATGAATAATAAATGTGGTGTTTTATTTAGCAGAATTGCATTGTGTCGTTCTATCCAATATTTCTAAGCAGATTTTCTACACTGTATTTGTAAATGAGACAAACACCTTTCAATTCATTTTACATTCATTTTTATTGGTCAGGTTTTCCAGCTATTTTACCTTTTTCAAATATCTAAAATTCCTTTATGTCTTTAAGATATATTTAACAATCATACAGCACTGATGAAATAAAAACAATACTGAATATCATAGCATTCCATCAATATATTACACATCTACATACTATGTTTAAAAGCCCGAATCAGCTTTTGTGGTGCACAAATATGAATACTTCAATGGGTCGGGTAAAAGATGGAAACACGCCTCGCTCTGATTCCACTCCAGAAACTACAGGTGCAGCCAGTCATGTGAGAGAGGAGGACGACACCGTGCAGCCAAAGACCTGAGCAACACTTCACTTCAAGTATGTAAAAACCAGACTTACACTATTGTATACTTTAACCATGGGCCTTTTGAGTTGAATAAATATGTGTGTTTAATCATTAAATGTGAAAGCACTGTCACCCAGTGATTTTATTAACCCACATATCAGCTTAACATATGAAAAAGATGTAATGTGCAAAGACAAATATTGTGTATCTGTCTCATTCCAGGAACAAATAACAAAACTACTACATGTCATAGATAACGATGTTGTGATGTTATGGGGAACCTGTTTGTGTGCTGATGGCTCACAGTGGATTAGCAGTCATCATTTCTAAAGACAAGCTGTGCTTGAACTTAAGCTGAGATAAGATAAATGTCTGAGGTTGTCGAAAGGCATTCTGGGGAATGTAGGAAGCGCTAACTGATGTTGCGCTAGACACATTGGTCGAGGGAGAACAGGTAAAGTGCAACTCTGCGTCAGTATTTCTGGAACACAATGTTACAGATTAATAATAAAAGAAGAGGAACTTTTATGTGGTTATAATTGTCAGATAGGTGACCTGTGATGACAATGTAAAAAAATAACAACGCTGAAGTTTCCAGTTCGCAGCGTCCGAATCGGCAGCTAACGTTAAGGGAAACATAACATAACTGTGAAGCTTTCACAAATCTGAAAAAGGAAAATAATCTTTAGTCTGTCTGGGATAAGGGAGTCTGGTCTTTAAACATCTATGTATAGTATTTTTTTTCTAGACCTGGTCCAATGTGGTCTGCATGAGACAAATGAGTGAAATATCCCTTTTTAGAATTTTTAAAGAATCAAGCTTTCACAAGTCTTAAAGTGGGTTTCACACGGCTTCAATGCTTAAACCTCAAATGTGGAAAAACAAATTGAAAGTAAAGCAGTAACAGTAAAACGTGATTTATGTTTCTGTTAACATACGTAGGTCCATGGAGACACGGACCCTACACTGTAGCCTGACGTGCACCTCTCGAAAGAAACGTAACTACATGTCGCGGCGACGCACGTAGCTCAGCCCTGGCGTTGCATTTTGGGAGAGGGTTAACTTCTCCTGCTACAGATCTCCCACCGTGGGCAGAAAGAACAGGGGAGACCTTTTGTTTCTCTCACTAGGACTCTAGAGTCACTACTCGCTCTGAAGATAATCCCATTACTCTCTCACTCACTCTACCACACACACACACACACACACACACACACACACCAGCTCTGCTATTCTCCTAAAGAGATCGACGCAGTCACAAATGCTCATCTAGAAACATCAGGCCACTTACGTAGAGTACGGAGAACGCTTTGCGTGGAGCCTCCGCAGAACCTTAGATCACCTTAACTGCCGAATCAAAAGCTAACTACAGCGTTTTTAGAAACAAGTCCCAATCCGACCCTGTAAACTTCAAGTAAAGTGTTGGATTTCATAAGCAGGTCACTGTGGTTTATGTCCTGCTGCTGGCCAACGCAGTGTGCCATTACATAACAGGCAGGCTGGGAAGGACAGGCCCTGGCCCTGGCCCTGGCCCTGGCCCTGGCCCTGGCCCTGGCCCTGGCCCTGGCCCTGGCCTTGGCCCTGAGCTGGACACACTACACCAGGGGCCATTTTAGCCTTTTTTTAAACTTGATACTAAGTTAAGGAGTTCTGCTCTAGCAATATCACAATATCGTGAAACTAAACCCAGAATCTAGATGCCTAGTTCATTTAGAAACAAAATTCTGAGCCATTTTCAGAAAATAGTGCTTGTCAGCCATTAGTTCAAATTGCATATATCTCTAATTATCAAAAGTTATTGATACTGCATTTTGGAAATGTCACTTCTTCAGGGATACATTTCCAACTTAATGTGTAATAACACCTGACCTTTGTGGCCCTGTGGCTCAGCATTAAAGTGTTCTAAGAAGTGTTGGTGTCTTATAGCGATTCCCCTATGATGGTGGTCCAAAATGATGTTAAATGCACAGTTAGCACAGTAGAATAATGTTTAAAAAAAATGCCATTAAAAGGGTTCCAGGCACCCCTAAAGCTCTGATCCTAGGATCGCCCCTGAACTTTACACCGGCTGCCTCCTTCCTAGCAGCTTCCATCATTCACCGTCTCGATAGCATGAGCTGCCTCCTTTCACATGCTTATTGTTCTCACAGCCTATCGCAGTGCTGCGTGTACCTGTGGCTTTAAAGTTAAATATACACACCGTTTTTATACATATGATGATGATATGAAAGAGACACACAAATACATCCATAATGTGGTTAGATAGTCACATGGTTATAGAGTTTCTTTCTCACTTCAGCTGAACAAAAATATCTGTGACAACAAAGCTGGACTGAAAGAAAATAGAGCATGATTGGGTAATGAGCAATGTAAGAGTGTGTGTGTGTGTGTGTGTGTGTGTGTGTGTGTGTGTGTGTGTGTGTGAGTGTTGTGTGTGTGGTGTGTGTGTGTGTGTGTGTGTGTGTGTGTGTGTGTGTGTGTGGTGGTGGTGTGCGTGTGTGGGTGTGCGTGTCAAACCTAAATGAGCTGTTTTATTTACTGTAATACTGATGTAGATACTTGGAAAATGAATATCTGACGTGCCTATAAAGTGCGTTGTTATTCTTATTGTACGGCAGTGTTAACGATATTTCTCTCCACAACTTTTAAACAGCAATCATGAGAAAGGACCAAGCATTGGGTCAAGCATTTCTTGACACTGATGATCATCTGAGTCTGTTTGTTACTCGTTTGGTTATTGTAGCATTTTGGTGTCATTCATTTTCACCATAAAATGTGTATTTTCTAGTATCAAAAATCGACCGTAAATAACTGTGCCAAGTGTGACGGTGCATTCCTTGAAAGGACCAATGTTTGAAACATTGTGCATCAGTATATGTCGGGCCTGCGTGTGTGTGTGTGTGTGTGTGTGAGAGAGAGAGAGAGAGAGAGGGGGGGGGGGGGGGAGACTGGTATTCAGCAAAGTGTTAGCCCCGCGTTGTAACCAAAGGTGTTTTCTCCGCTGTAGGCCACGTACAGAAAGCCGTCCTGGTCCTTCTCCTTGTCGTACAGCTGGCCCATGGTCAGACTGCAACACACAGCACAAACCACACTCTTATCAAATCACACACTCAGCCAAGTACAATCGATTATTTTTGTGAAGACGAACGATTCGACAGAATCAGTTTTCCGGGTTAAATCCTACAGTGTTGCCGAAGGACAGAACTGTAGGCCTGAAAGAGGTTGTAGGTCGTTTCCTTATTATTGAAAAAGAACACATTGATACACATTCATGCAATAAATATTTCATTATTCATGTAATTTCTAATTTCAAAGCCACTCTTTGCATCATCCATCCTAATTACGGGTTAGAGCCCAAACAATAAATCAGCTTATACGATACAATGCAACTTTATTGTCAGTTTACACTGTAATTCATTTTGCATTCCCGAGCAACTCTGCTCAACAAAAAGACAAAAACATAATTACTAATTATTGAGAATATGAAAACACATTAACAGCAATGGCAAAGAAACAGGTTTCATGACTTGCTCAGATCCAGATCTGAATTGGCAGCACACTGGTTTTGGTTTGGACAGGACAGACTGATGTAGAAAACGAAGGGACTCTAAATCCTCGCTAAGCCGACGAAGATGGATCGGAAACATGCACGGAGTCAGAAGACATGAGCATAATCTTCTCGTGGATTGTTTGAAAGGAGTTGACCATTGATCTTAGCACAATATTTGAGTTCCTTATATAATTTAGTTTGGGGTTTTGCAGATGGGCTGCTGAGGCAGGATGTGCTGCAGCACAGCATGACGCTGTGATTTCATTTGGTTCCAAAGGATTGAAGCCTACGGAGGAAGGGGAAGCGCTGCTGTAGCTTTTGACGTCTTAGATCCACTGTTGATAACAGAGTCAAATTGCAGTCCAGAAATCCCAAATACAGTGTATGTTTGAAATAATTTACAAACAGCCATATTGACTCATGTTAACTTATTTTAGCTATATCCACATCTGTAATATAATACATCATTTGCATGATAAATTGCCGTACAGAAATGCTGATCTAGGTTTGCGGCCACGTAGAAACGGAGTCACCATTACCCAGTTTGTTGATTTCTAGTTTACACTGTAAAATATTCCGCTTGGTATGTATGCTGGTCACAAATAATCTAAGGTTTCTGTATCAAGATTGCTTTTTTATGTTGTGTTTTTTATACTATAGAATATATTGTTGGATTTTTTTTACACTGCACAATATCAGTGTTGGCCTCAAAAAATACAGAATCAGCTGGGCTATACTGTCAAGTTTGCTAAGCCCCTCCCCAGAAAAATTGTAAAGTAATCCAGCTCTGACATGGTGTAAAGAGAACAAACCTGCTGCGCTGGATCACATGCATGCATCGTTTCCTGTGAAACCCTCATGCTTAGGGAGGCAATCTGGATCCATGGCAGGAAAGGAGGACTTCGCCATTCCCAATCCAAACGGCTGCAGCAGACTATCAAAGCCTAAAACTTAAATGATATAAATCAAGTCATAGTTTGCGCTATGATCATTGGTCAACCTGTTGAACACTCCTTTCAAACAATTCACAAGAAGAGCATGTTCTGATTTGCTTACAGCATCTCTTCCGACTCCGTGCAAGTTTTGAACTCTGAACTTCTTCCTTGTAACAGGCGAGACGGATTTCTCTCGTTTGGAGACAACGGGCTCCAGAACTCGTTCATACATCAGTCTATCCTAGGGCTGTAAAACTCAACTTCACTAGGGCCAGACTGGAAAATGAGAAGCACATCAAGAACCAGACATGTATAGTTTATTAACATGCTTTCATTTAAGAAGTCAAATATTTTTACTGTATTATTGCAGGTCACATATAACTTTCTCACTTACAGTTTGGACCTCCTAAAGCCCCAAACAAGTTGGCAAAAAAGTTCTTAGCCACCATAGAAAAAGCAAAAACACTCAAAAAAGTACCAAAATGGCCAGAAGAAACGAACAAATTGTCTAAAAAAGCCCTTAAAGCATTGAAAAAAGTGCAGGAAAAAAAATTCAGAAAAGTGACAAAAACTAGGCTTGCCAAAATTTATAGTGAACCTAAATCGATATGCGGGCCGGATCAAAA